>NW_009621452.1:0-28321 GCF_000690535.1 Cariama cristata | reverse complement strand
CAGCAGGAAGTCCTTTGCATGGTAGTCTTTTTCCCATTTCACAGATTGTTTATTTGCATGTACCTTCTTGTGTTATACTAACTAAATCTTAATTACTTGGCTCAGAAATTCAGTGGCCAGAGAAGTTCTAAGAAGCTGAAATTCTGTGGAGTTCTATGGTTTTAATTTTCTTTTTGTTTAAGTCATTGAGAATAACAAGTGAGTGTGCTTTCATATCTTAATACTGCTTTTCTCTGAAGGTATCACAATGATCTACTAATTTTTTGTGCCTTCAAGCCATAGTATTAAAGAGGAAAGGACAACCCTCAAACTGTTCAGAGGTTTGGCTCAAATACTTATCCAAGCCTCTCTGGTCTGGAAATCTTAGAACAACTGCCTTTTTGTATATTCTGTGAAAATTTTTCCAATTCATTGTTTTGTCATATCTTTAATGACCTATGAGAATACCCTTTATAATGGTGAATGTTTTGCTTCCAATCCCTGTGAAAAATGTGGAGTATGGGGGAAAAAAAGCTGCATAACAATTTACCTATTAAGAATGGACTTTTTTTTCCTCAACAGATTTTCTTCTTAAAGATTTTTCCATTCTTTGTTCAGTATCCCATTTAGAAAAGATGAATATGTAGTTACAGTCAAGTTTGACAATAATAATTACCAAAAGTTTTTCAGTAAGTTTAGCTTGGAAAAAAACCTGTTTTACAGTTTTCATATTAGAAGTCATCTGAACCCTGAAAGTTCATGCTTTTGTGTCACAGTTTGACATAAAAAAAACTTTTCAGAGAATGGGAGGATTACATAGGTTGGAAGGGACGTTCACAGGCTGTCTACATCCCTCTCCTGCTCAAAGGAAGTCCCCATAGGTCAGTTGCTCAGACCTTCTCCAGCCTAGTTTTTAGTATCTCCAAGGGTGGAGATTCCAGAGCTGCTCTGGCCAGCCTGTTCTAGTGTTTGAACACCCTCATAGTAGGAAAACCAAAAGAAACCAAAAAAAACCCAAAGAGACCCCAAAAAATCCCAAACCCAACCAAAACATGTTTTCCTTCTATCAAGTCAGATATAAGGACTCTTTTTGCAACTTGTGCCTTTCACTTCTCATCCTTCTGCTGTGCACCTCTGAGAAGTCATCTCTGCACCCCCCTATTGGGTAGCTGCAGACCAGGAGATGCCTGCGTTTTGCGCCTCTCCCTGTACGATGTGCGTCCCAAGCCCTGACCGTGCTGGCAGTCCGCTGGACTTGGCTGCTGTTTGTCAGGCCTTTGTACTGGAGAGACCAAAACTGGACACAGGACTTCAGATGCCATCTTGTTAAGGGCTGAGTAGATTGGGGGGGGGGGAGGGGGATCACTTCCTTGACCTCCTGGCTACACTCTTGCTAATCCAGCCTGGGATGGGGTTAGCCTTTGCCATGAGAGTGCCGTGCTGACTGGTGTTGAACCTGTTATCCGCCAGGACACACAGGTCCTTTTCTGGAAAACTGCCTTCCAGCCAGTTGTCTCCCAGCCTGTACTGGTGATTAGGTTATTCCATCCCCAAAGCAGGACTTAATCTCTGTCGAATCCTTTGACGTCCCAGTCAGCCCATTTCTATATCCTATTGAGGTCCCTTTTGAATAGCAGCCCTGCAACTTTTGGGGATTTTTGATGACTTAAATACAAAGGAGCTGTGTATCTAAACAATCACATAATTAAGGTAATTGATTTTACTAATTCATTTTACATTTTAATTATTAATAATAATGGTTAACAGAAAGGTCACAATTTAAATGAAATCAATAAACTGGTGATTTTGATTAATTTCTGATGCTAAATGTAACAAATAATTCAAAGCTAGTAATGGGACTGACACTAAAAGCAGTTGCTTTTTATATGTTTTTTGGGCAGGGGGTGGAGAAATTTAAGAATCTAGGTTTTTTTTCCATGTATGGCTCCAGTAAGGTTCTATCCAGGATAATACGTTTTTACGTGATCATGGACACAGATGTCCATAAAGCCCAAGTATTTATAGGGTGGGGGATGTAATCACCAGTAGGAGTTTTCACATCTCAGCACATACCTCCTTTTGATTTTCAGTTTTTAAATCACCTTTTTAGAAAAATATTGCAGATGCAATTTTCATATATGAGTACATATTCCAGCATTGTTTTCCTTTTGTTCTTGCTTCATTTCTTAGACATAAGGAATTACAGTTCCTAACTGGAATTGCCAGTGTTCCAGCTTGTGCCATTTACCTCTTCGGGCATGATGGCATCAGGTATACAGTTGGACTTGATGATCTTTGAGGTCTCTTCCAACCATAACGATTCTATGATTCAGAACAAGTCTGGTTCCATCCTCTCTGTACCTTCCCTTTAGGCAGTGAGGTACAACAAAAATATTTAATTAGCCCAAAATAGCTCATTATAAAATGCCTGGTTGCTAATTCAGCTTTCACTGACAATACCAAACTCTTTAAAACCTGAAAAGTCTTTGAGGATGTGTCCTTAATCTCAGATAAGTTTCTACTGCAGGCTTAGAAATGGAGTCTTACACAGGTGTGGTCTTAAATTAGGAAAATGAAAAAACAAGCTAAATAGAAGGTAGCTCCTTCTCCCCCTGCTCCTTCCCCATTCCTCTCCTAGGACAGTAAACTGAAAAGACAGTTTTGGAGATGGTCGCTTTCCCATTAATCCAGCATTCCCTTCTGCTCCAGCAATAAAGGGATGATACCGGATTAGACATCCAGATACCTTACGTGATTTAGTAAACAGGATGCGAGAAGAATAACCTTACAAATCCAGTATGAGAATAAGCAGGAAAAGCAAGACCAAAGCCTACAAAAATGCTTTGAATAGTTAGCAGAAATGGCAGTTGAATACTCTGACTGCCTTATAGTAAGAAAAGAAAAAAATTAATGCAGCATATTTTAGTTGTTCCTTATTAAGAAAATTCCTTCTTAAAACAATACTTTTAGACCAAAATAAAGCTTTTCATGTGGCTGTTACTTCAGGCTTTTCAGTGTGCCAGGTTCTACTCTGTAAGTGACAGAAGTGTATATCCCCTTTCTAGCCATGGATTTTATGGCTGTAGACTCTGAGCTAGTGCTGGAACGTAAGCCGCCCACCAGAGCTCTTTGGGGTTCATTCTAATCTGCACTGGCTACAAGGGAAGCAGTATTTTTTGTATTTTTTTAACAAACATAGCTTTTTGTTATGAAAATACTTAACTTTTTGCAATTTCAAATTAAAGTAAGCATGGTTATTTTAAATTAACGTAAGAGACTCAAATTTCTGTAATTGTTTAAAAACTAAACAGCCTATTAGAAAAAGTAACTTGTGAAAACATCCAGGTTTTGAGTACTGTGATGATTTTGATACTGAGTAGATACTATGAACAGTATTTGACAATACATATCTTAAACTTTTTAAATGTATTTAGTTTTTTTTAAAAAAAATCCATCCTAATATATGACTGATAAACAGCTAGAAAGATCTTTTAAGTGTTATGACTATTTTTACTATTACCATAAACTGTTAAAAGGGTTAAATTTCCATTTACTGCTTGCAACCCTTTCCCTAAAACTCAGCCTTAAATAGCCCAAGAAATATTTATTGTATCCTCAAGTGAAACTTAAATACCTTTCCTCTTTTATAATTTCTGAATGACCCAGCAAGGGCTCTAGTAAAGCTTTACTGAACCAAGCTGCTAATAGTTATTTAATGTTGTTCTGTAGCCTGAAAGAATCTCAGTAGATTTTTCCTTTTAATCTCTTTGAATTGCAGGCTCATAAACCTCTCTGATGAGCCTGCCAGTGTTTTCTTAGATCCTGCAGTTGAGACAATGGAGCTGCAGAATCCTTTCACCTCTTGTTGTCAGACAAATCCAATAGATGGCAAAGCCAGGCAGGCTGTACTTCTTGTGAATTAAAATTTGTTTTTCCAGTTACGGTAGATGATCAGGTCTTCATAATTTTCCCTATATGTTCAGGAGCGTGTTTCAGAAAGTACAACTCGGTACACAGAGTTCTACAGCTTGAGCAGATGTCACGTACAAGTGAGCCTACCGCATAAGTCAGTACTGGTAACAATACCAGTCTTAAATAACCTCCTCTGGCAAGGGAGTGAAAATCAGACACCGGTTTACTTCAGAGAACCACTAACGAGGGAGTCATGGTTGTAGTAATAATGACGTAGATGAAATAAGGAAAAGCACAAGAAATAGTCGTCACTAACGCACTCTCTGAAAACAGTGAGGCTTGTAGTTCTGCTTAAGCTCCCCAAACTCATACTGGGCTGTGCCTCTTTAAATAAGTGGCTCCATCTGTTTCTGCTGTTGTAAGGTATATTAGATGGGGTAGTGTATTTCGTAGCAGAACTAAAAAATAAAAAAGCTTTGTTCAGCTCTGGAAAATAAGTTTTTCCTGCTTGAACCAGATAAGCAACTAAATGCAGCATACAAAACTGACTGACAAGAGCAGTTACTGGATTATGTGCTAAGTTTGGACCCTTACTCAAGTCAAGAGTACTAATTGAAAATTTACATCTCTTACGATAACCGGTAAGACTCTTTCAGACTTGAGCATCAGACTAGGAATAATGATCTCAGTTCAGGCTGGGAATTGTATAAGTGATTAATTTTGCCTGTTGATTTTTTTATTTTTTTTTTAGATGTTTTTATTTTCCAAATTACAATTGCAGTAATGAATTAGAAAAGCTTGGTTGAAATCCTGTTCCCTGTGCTTCATATTGTACTATGTTTGGAACAGAAGAGAGGGTTGACTTTTCCTCAGCCTTCCTCTTCATTCTTTCTTCATTACTTCAACGGCTGGACTAGATGATCTCAAAAGTCTTTTCCAGCCTAAATGATTCTATGATTCGTGAGTAATTTTACTTCAGGAAGTATGGTAACCTTGTGAATTTGCATCTCAGCAGTTCTCTTCATGGTGGTATATGGTCCATCTGCCCTTTTTGTATTTCCTACCAGTAAGACATGACCTAGACCTCCACCTCCGATCCTATAAAACTTGTTCCAAGTGAAATCCTGCTTCATGAATTCCAAATAGGAAAGCCTGGTTTCTTTTTAATTCATTTTTTTGCTACCTATAAATGAAGTTTAGGAAGAAATCTGTGCTTCCTGCAACCTAAGAGGCCATTTTCCTTTGTGAATTTTTCTTCCCAGTATTAAAAAAAACAAAACCAGGTGAAATAGGAGGCACTTGCCTTTTTCATACTGTTCTCACAGTTGTAGTATTGTCGTCTTTTACCACAGTGGAGAGAAGAACCCGAAGGTAGGTAGGTAGACTTCTTTTTGATCTCTGCCTTTTTTTTTTTTCCTCCCTCAAAAAAGAGGAGGAGGAGTCTTTACTTCACACAAGGCCTGGTCGAAGAAAGGTCTCTGGTTGATTTTGTGGGTGGTTTCAGGACATTCACAGTTCCTCTTCCCATATTTTGTAGCTAGAAGGCTGTAACAGACTAACTCCAAGTAACATTAGAGTTATTTGGCATGAGTTAAGAGCATTTTATTGTATTTTGGATATTTCACGCAGTTAACCAATGTTCTGATCAGGTGTTAAGAAAAATGTTGTTTCTTTGTGTAACTAAAACATTACCTACAGCTCTTGTTTATGTAATTGAGGGCATATACAACTATGAGAATGACTGACTGATAGGTATATCTTCCAGTTTTCTTTCATCATTACACTCCTGCCAATTTTTTTTTCTTTTCTTTTGACAGCAGTAAAGTATTAGGTGTGAGTGGGTTAATTTTCTTTTCATTCTGACCTTTTCATTACAGAAGAGGTGTCCAGCAAAGGTGACGTCAAAGAGGCTGTACTGAATCTGTCATTATTTCCAATATGTCTGACTTGTTTTAATCTCCTTCATTAAAACTAATTTAGATGAGGCTTATTCTCAAGGATATATAACGTAAATTTCAGTTAAAATTATAACAGTCATTTAGTTTGAAAATAAAGACTGGGACTAAATATTTGGTGGTGTGGTTTTTTGTTTGTTGTTTTTTTGTGTTTTTTTTTTTTTCAAACTGGCCTTAAATTTCCTATTTAAAAAGCCAAAATGTAATTATTAACTCTTCCCACCCTGCCACCCCCCCTTACACATAAGGATAGTTAAATTGCAAGTGGTTCATTTCACTACTAATACATTACAATAATACTTCTACCTATGGTACTCTAATTTTAAAACTGATAGAGCCATGGAAGGACAACAATTAAGATGAAAAACTGAAACAACAGGTTGGTTAGATTTTTAAGTTAGTTTAGATAATTAACTATAGAGAAATCTGTGATTTAGCTATTGCTAGGATTATGCTTTCATAGTAGCCTTAAACTTCTTTGCAACAACTTACAAATACTTTGTTGTAAGTTGTAATCTTACTTGTGAATAGGATGCTTTACACAGATAATGTGTGAAATCGACTAATACACTAATGATGTATGTCTACTCTGAGTCACTACTTCACTGATATCCGATACAACCTTTAGAAGAGTAAGGTGGTAGCAATCAGAGGATGATGTTTGGTGATAAAGAAGGAAATACTCGTTACCTGATCAGGTAAAGGTTGGAGATGCACAGTTTTTCTGGGGTATTACCGGAGGAGGTAGCTGCAAAGTGCGTTATTTTTGCTTTTCAGTCCAGAGCAAAGAGCAGTTACATAGAAGCTGGGAACCACTTAGAATACCTACAGTTTAGTGACTAGGTAGGGCAACCTCTGGGCCTCTGACTTTTTCAGCAAGTGCTGAATAAGTAATTCTGGAATAAGAAATTCTTTCACTGCCAACTTACTTTTCATAGAAAGCTGTAGCCAACACTATATGCTCTAGAAAGGTTGATGTTATTAAACTATAAAACTTGCTTAAGAACTCACTGATCGAAGAGAAGGAACGCCTACTTTCTCAGTAACAACCCGATTTAAACCTTAAATAGGCACTAAGCTCCCAAGTCTTGCCAAATCTAAGGCATTTCTGTGTATGAGCTAAAGATCAGCTTTCAGGCGTTTCTGGTTCTTTAAAATACAGCACTTGGGGAGTTCGGAGCTTCAGGTGTCAGGCAGCAGCTGGGAGGTTTTGTGTAGTAAGTGGTGAAGGGTTTATGTCCTTTGGTTTTGGATTTTTTTAATATATATTACCTTTTATGGCTTCACTTGTAACTTTGTTGATAAAATCTTACATTGTCAAGTTAAAGAACTTGGTGTAAACTTTATATACATCAAATATGAGTGTGCTGATAAATTGTAAAAAATAATTTGTGTTTGTATTGTATGGTTTGCATCTGATAATTTCAATTGTATTGTACACTTTTCATTTCATGCTGTACTCGATGTTAGAAAGATCTAGGAGATCCAATGGCAACAGATCTCATGGGTGCAGGCCAGAACTGACCTTCTTTCTGTGCTGAGAGACTCCTTGTCAGAAAAGAACACTTGGACTAGTCTTCCCCTAAAAGTGTTTTCATTTATCTTTTGTTAGGAATATCTTTTTGCAGGAATCTTGGTGTTCTTACACACAACCCTAACATTTCTGTGGTGCTTATGGGTGTTTTTTCATTTGGCTTCTCCTTTCTAAAGGAGAATGGGTTGCCAGCCTAAGAGAGATGGCCGGGGTCTCCATCTGTGGAGATATTTAAAATCTGACTGGAGGTGGTCCTGGGCAACTGGCTGTACCAGACCCTGTTTGTGCAGGAGGGTTTGATTAGGTGATCTTGAGAGGTCCCTTCTGACCTCAGCCATTCTGTGATTTTATGAAAAGTACAGGCAAGCAGACAGACACCATTTCAGCTGGTGGAATTGTAGTTACAGCCAGGCTTTTTTAAAAGGTATTTATATCAAAACACAAGTTTGCCCTTAATTTCACATAATTGTTTGGGATGTGCAAAAGTACTGGTTTCAGTAGTGTCATAATTTCGGTAATACATCTTCACTATTTACTTCTGGCTATAGTAGGGCATTTTCCAGCTTATGCAGAGATATGGAAACTAAAATTTTTAAGAACTGGCTTTTTAATGGATAATGTGGTGTACATATGACTCTCTAGTAGGAACCATTCGGTAATACATCTTCACTATTTACTTCTCCTGGCTATAGTAGGGCATGTTCCAGCTTATGCAGAGATATGGGTTCGGTAATACATCTTCACTATTTACTTCTGGCTATAGTAGGGCATTTTCCAGCTTATGCAGAGATATGGAAACTAAAATTTTTAAGAACTGGCTTTTTAATGGATAATGTGGTGTACATATGACTCTCTAGTAGGAACCAGATTGACTGATAGGTATATAAAACTATTAATTTTTCAGAAAGAAATAAGGACTGTTATGTTTTCAGGGTTGAACATCTGTTATGTTTTCTTTATAGAAGATAATCTGACAAAAGAATGGCCACTACATGCACAAATTTATCTTGAGGATATGTCCTGGAATGAAGGTATGAGTGCCTTACTACATGTTCCCAGTGCCTTTCACTGTCACTGCAAATGTTTTCTGTTTTTTCTGCATCTTGTACCATTATATTGTCTTATTGTAAGTTCTACTTTTTTATTTTCCTGATATTTAGCTGTTCTGTTCTCTGTGATCACTTGAATTAGGACTTAACTTTCTGTGATACTCATTTTGCATTCTTTCTTCATCTTCCCCCTCCCACCCCCATGCTTACAGTACCACTTTTCACCTAGCTCTCTTCTTGTAGTATAATTGAGTATTTAGATTTCCAGATTCTTCCCAAATCTCTCATACATCTTCTTGCTCTTTCTGTGATGGTAGAATGCAGGTGTTTTCATACAGCTTTGTTTTTTCATCTGACAGTGTGTTACTTCCCTCCTTTCTATTACTCAAGCTTTTATCATTCACTTGTGAATGGCAGATTTATTTATTTATTTATTTAACTTTTTTTTTTAACTGTGAGGGGAATATCCTATCTACTTTCCTTTCTTCTGTTGCATTTCTATTTCCTGGTTAGCAGTCTGTTTTGGAACTGTCCTTGATCTGTCATAGGTATGACTAACACCCCTTAGTTTTTTCTTTTAGTTCCTGTTTCATTGATGTGAACCTTTTTATTATTTGCTTTTTTTAAAGAGACTACACTGACCCTGGCTGTTTGGCATAAGAATGCCTCACAGTCACTGAAATATTTTATGAGTATAGTTATTTTTTGAGCAACAAATGATAGCACAGGTACTGGTACTTACAATCCAGCAGTGGGTAGTCACTTGTTAAGAGCAGCTTTGTGAAGAAAATCCAAAATAAATTCTTGATTCTTCTCAAGCACTAAAGGCTTTTTGTTTTGTTTTTTTTTGGCAGATGAACAATGTTATACTCTGTCATGTCGATGTGGTGGGAATTACACTGTCTTCAGGAGTGAAACCAAGGATGTATCTTCGGTTTGTTGTGACACGTGTTCACTTGTTATCGAGATCCTTCAATGATTGTTTCAATCAAGCACATTAAGAGTTACAAACTTTTAAAAAGACTGGACAAACATGGGACAGCATGTGCTAAAGAAATGTATATTAAAGAAAAGGGGAGCACTACATGACCAAGTTCAGTCAGGCTTAAAAAAGGAAATATGCCTGCAGAGCTATGTTAGCAAATGGGCATGAGGCTTGTGGGTTTTTTTCCCTTCCACAGCTAAAGAGCTAGTTATTAAAAACCTCCAGAACAGAACACTAAGTTCTGTACAACTGGAATACATCTCATGAGCTAAATGACATTTCTTTCCCAGCAAACAAGGGAGTAGCTCCTTTCAATCTCAGTCTCTATCAACTCTACCTTGGGCCCTACCTCTTAGGTTAAATCCTTTTAACAGCTCAGATGACAAAATTTAATCAGGAAGCACACATGTGAGAATGCTTTGAAGATAATGAAGAGTAAGGTGTATTAATGGGAAACAGGAACATTTTCTATTTCTATGCTAAATATTTAACTTCATTAAATCCTCACAAGAACTTGAGCCTTCGGAAGAGGTGGCAGAGTCTCGCAGATCAAACAGGCGAGTTGTCTCAGTACCAAGTAGCAGGTTCTGTGCTTATAGCCCTGGACCATGGCAGTGCATCTACATTACCTTTTCAGCTTGGAGCAGGAGCACGTTTTGAATTGACTCTCTCCAGCATCTGAACAAATGCAGTCTTCATTCCTTAGATGAAGACTAACCAGGAGGCTGTGCTCTGACCACTACTGGGCATACAGTCCACTGGGCCAAACTAGGGCCAGTTTAAGGAGAACCCCACAAAACACATGTAAGGGACTAGCAGATCCAGACCCCCCGTTACTGTTTTCAGTTGCAGTCCTAGCATGCCACACTACTTGCTAATACCGGCATAGCCTATGTGTGGCTCTGGATGTGTGACAGCGTAATAGTGCATTGTGCCTTTTTCATCCCTTGTTAACAGTCAATGCTAACCTTGGCTTGTAGTAAAAACCAAAACTTTCTAATAAATCCGAGCACTTACTGTGAATAGCCAGAGGAAACAGAGTAAGAGGCATATCATTTTTGTTGATGACAGCAGTATATCATTCCCACTTACAAGTTAGATGTAATCTCAGGAAGAGACATCTTTGTCAAGTAATACTTGTGTTTATTCTAAACAAAAATAGTTCCATTGATTTTAGTAGAAAATATTATGAAAGCTGGCAATAGTCACTTAATCTTTTAATCATCAAGAAATCTATGGCCATTGGGGCTTGCACGTAGAAATCCAAAGTCATTCAGAGGCCATATCTGTAAAATAAAATACAGTTACAAGAGATTTTAATCACAACTCAAAGTTCAGTATTTTCATTTGTGATGTTGTAATCATTTAATAAACTGCATAATTTTTTAGCTCTTTGGTTGCCAGGGTATATGAATTTTCTCACCTGTGTGTTTCTTTTACTAGGAGTAATAAATACTATGTATCAGGAGGAATCATCATTCTGTAGTGGCCAGAGACAGCATTAATTTATATGCAGCATGCTTTGCTATGGAGAGCCTCACAAATTACATAATTTTTTTCAGCCTTGGAAATAAGTACTTTCCTAGAAAATATCTTTCAAATTGAAAGTTTTCTAGCTTGTAAATAAAAGACAAAGTATGTATTTTTGATCTGTCTAGGAGAAGAAGGAATACCACGAACGTTACCTCCCAGTGAAGGTAGTTGTGCAAGGTATACATTTGTATTTTCAAGATGGGCATTTGAACTGCAAACAGCAAACAGCAAACCTTAGAAAAAAATTCCACAGGCTTACAGGTGAGCTTATACCATGCAAACAGGTATAAAGGAGTGGAGTGCCTGCCATCATCAGGGGCTCTCAACCAAGGGGCTCGTCTGAGAAGGGGACTACTATGTAGAAAAAGAGGGAGCACAAATCATGACCAAGTACAAGCACAAGGGCCAGAGAAGGATGCTCACCAGTAAGAAAAAACTTTCTCTCCAGAAATTAACTATATAGCTGTTCATACTACAGAATGCTCCTAGGAGTACTTTGCTCTGAACAGTCACTGATTACATGTAGGCTGGTCTTGGATGCAAAAATAAAAGTAATAGGGAACCAAGGACATTCTTTTACACTTTGTCCTTTGTCTCCCTTGACTACCTCTCTCTTCGCAACACGTTCTTTCAAAGATGGCACGAGGGGATTAAGAGATGATGTTGAAGAATGAATGCCCTCTGTGCCTCTAATCCCATAAAAACCTCACAGCCCCTGCTCAAGATGAAGCAACCTAAACAGAGAAAGACAATGCACTACCTTGTTCCCAAAGCATGATAGTACGATGTTTATCTCGCTCATTTTTCCTTAGAATTTGATCTTAAGGAAGGTACGCAGTCACCTTCCAGGAACAGCAACTCACTCTTTGAGTTCATGGAACAGCCACGGCACAGAAGGAGCCTTTGCTGCTTTCTGTGTAGAGTGAAAAAAGTGAGTTTCTCAGTTTCAAAGCATAGTGCCAAGGTTCAGTATTTCAAACCCCATGATTTGTCCCCAGCACTAAAGACCATGACAGAAGAGGTCGATAAGGATGTGCGTAGCAAGACGTAGCATCACCTTACTACTGGACTGGGACCGTACACTGCTAGAAGCTCCCTAGACTTGCCTTTGTCAGGCTCCTCGCAGCACTGTGCGAAGTTGCCATCAGTTGGATTGTGCCCGGGCCCTTGGGAAGACAGAAGGATGAGTCATTCTCAGGACCTCAAGTTCTGTGGATCTGAAAAAGGCTCAAAGCTCTCTTGTGCAGGTATCTTAGAAAATACATGTCTCTTGGCATGTGCAGTTAGGGAAGAGCATGAGGAACATCTGCTGATACACAGAAATGCACTGAGGTAACGTCTTGTCTCTATTTGCATATTGACCAGTGAGCTATTTTAAGTTCCACACAAATATATACAGATACAAACCAACAACAGAAGGATATTTGTGATCTTGGTTAGAAGCAAAGCTGCCGAATTCAAGGCTCTCCAGAGGGGCTGTGCTGGCTGCAGGCTGGGTGTCAAGTCTTTGTTTGGCCTCAAAGGCAGACAGGAGTTAAAGGGAATAGGAATATCCCATATTACAAATCTAAGCTGATCTGAGTAAAGGCCCGGAGAAGGAAGTTTCTTAGGCCAGTTGCTACAGCACAAATTTCATTTCAGGCAACTCAAATCACACCTATTGCAACTTGACTTTCTTTCAGTGAAAGTAATGAAATTTGTTTTAAATATTGTTTTGACAATTTAGTTTCAAATTCATCACAGTAATCTTAGTGGTAGAGTCAGAATGAAAATGACATTTTATCTAGTCTGCATGCAGGAGAGAATGTGAGAAACAATACTCATGGTTAGAAAGGAGATGGAAGAAGCTTTCCCTGTGAAACAAAGACATGCCACTGTGTGTAGTAATTCCCGAGTCTTTTAAAGTTATGACAGAAGTTGACTGTGACTTGTTCGTTCAAACTGGCTAGTCCAATTAGCAGCAATTTCCCCTTGCCCTCTTCAGTTTGGCCTACATAGATCTGATCTGATGGATGGGGGATAAATGGGGCTAACTAACTAGCTCTTTTGAAGATACGCTACAGGTCTGTTTCTGACATGGAGCCTAAGTCCAGGGAATGCACAGGATATCCTACCTAGGAGAGGATGAAGCATGAGGTTTTTACTGAATTTGCAGCTACTTTGATTTCAGTGGCCTTTTTATGGAATGAACTTGTCTCTCAGAGTGGCAGTTCATACGGTGGCAGGGAAGAAAAGGGGCAAATACAACCAAGTATCATTATTTCTGTATAGGTTAAAAACTGGTGCACTAACATTGACTGAGAATCTTAGGTCTGAACTTCAGAGATAAGCTACAGAGAGAATTAACATCTATGTTTTGCCAGGAATAGGTTGCCTAAATAAACTTGGTACAAGCTCATTCTCATCTGTTGAAATCCATTACTTCCAAATTAGATTTGATTTTTTGTGTCCATTACTAAAAATGTAACTTAGCATTCAAAGGCACCGTTACATCGGCTTCTCCAAAATCCACTTTAGGATAAAGCCGCGTGTTTAAGATAAAGCCACAAGCTTCCATTCTCAAGGCAGTAAAAGATTTTTCATTAAAGAGAAGCCAAACCTCTAGCAGACTACATGAAAAAGCATACAGAGGTTCCTTGGCCAGCGGTCTACTAATTAGCTACCACTATGCAGACTCGCTGTATTCTGCTGCCTTTCACTGTAATGTTCAATAGCAACACACAATAGCCAGATCACTGTATTCTAAAGTGAATTACCATAAACAACCCAAACTATAAACACTCATTTGAAGAATAAACTCATTTTTGCTTTTGTTAGGCACCATATACTTAAATCTCATTAAAATGTTAATAATCACTACTCTATGCACCATCATAAAACAACTGCTATAAAATTTGGTTAAATAATTGTTTTGATTAAGTATCAAGTGATTGCATACTATCTTTTTAAACAGACAATATTCTGGAGTCCTAAAGTACTTCTTCAATATGTAATATCTGTGTGTAAGTTCCATTCATTTTACAAAGTTTACTGCTTGCTAAATTTAGGGTTCAGTCCTGTCAGTCACTTCGTTAAAGTCCCTCCAACATCCTCCTTGTTGGGGTAAAAACTGGACACAAATTTATTGCTGTGGAGAGATACTGTGAATAATTATGTCTGTCTACATACATAGGTTCTTAATATATACATTATTTGCTAACAGTCCCCTTAAAGTAATAATCAGCAGTTTTTCTGTACTAGCACATCAGTTGGATAACTTTTTTTTTTTCCAGTTGCATTATTAATACCACACTCTTATTAAGAGGGCTGTCAGCATATTAGCATCATTTGTATTTTAGCAGTTAATAATCCAAGCTAAAACTTGGGTCATAAAAATAGGCCTATTTAGAATCAGCATTTTTTCCTCTGTGGTACATGAGAAAGCAAATAATACAGAGAGCACTCAAACACTAGGGAAGAATTCAAAGCAAATGTTATCCTGAAAAAACAGAGGTCAGACAAAACTTGGTGCTGGGGCTGAGTGGGACATGTTATTTGAGGTTTAGTAAGCAATTACTGATTATGGTCAATAGCTGCAAGGGTTTTTTTAGAAGTCTCAAGTTGTGTTCATAAAAACTGTAAATTAAGTTTATAAAACTTTGTTAAATTGTTAAATCTTCCCTGTGCATGTAATACAGCTGTGCTAAATTATTTTTTTGTGGATGTGTTGCAATACATGGAGAACAGTCTTCAAAACTTTTCTTTATTGCTCTGAATGGCACCATTTTAAATCTAGCTTTCTAAAAGCTGATGCGTAAGTCTAATACATAATCTCTTGTTTCTTAGATTAAGCTTTTTATGGAGAGGAAACTGTGTATTTCTTCTTTTTGGTAAATGAGTAAATTAATAATACAGATAATACGAAAAAGTAATTTAGTGTGAAGTAAAGCTGTAGAATTGTTGAAACAGAAGGGAAAGGAACCATGGAGGTTTATACAATACAATATTAATTCAAAGCATTTTTTTAAATAAAAATGTGACGGACAATTACGGTGGCACAAATTTGACTTTACTGTTAAGGCTTTTTCACAGACTTAGTTTAAAAATCAGCAAGGCCTGTATGCAGGTCCTAGAAAGACAATCTTTTCCTCCATTTTGTTTTTTGAACTATGGAACCTATGCTTCTCAAATTACAACAGTAAAACGTGGAGCTGCCCTTTTTTACCATTATGCAGAGGCAAGAATCAAATTAAGGACGGAATGTATATCCATGCAGTAGGGTGTATGTGTGTGTGTATGTTGGTGTTTTTAGCAAGTCTAGATTTGCTTGCAAAATAATTCATTCAGTTTTCAGAAGCAGTGACTGCTCAAAGAGTGCTGCTCAAAAAACAAGTCCTCCCTTAAAAAAAAAAAAAACACCACCATTGTTGAATTATCCTTTTACAGCAAGTGGCCGGTATGTTCAAGCTTTCCTTTACATTTGCTTTGGCCAGCCAGTTAAGGAGGCAAGTTTTAATACCCAACACCCAGGCATTAAAAATATATTACTGCAACTATTTTTAGATACTATAAATATATATACCTTAAAACAAATGCGTCCTCTTATCAGTCCATATGGAACAGGTCCATAGCACCTGGAATCTGTAGAATTCCTGAGATTATCACCTTCTAACCAAACGTGTCCTTTAGGCACCTATGATTAAGCAAGATTGAAATGTAGAAAGAAATAGAATAGAATGGTATTAAGCATAGTTTGCCTTACAATATATTTTCTGATTTCTGTGTTCTGTATTTCATGACTGTATAATGAACTAATTTTTTATTGAATCTAGTAAGACACAGTGCCAGATTTGGAGAGATGAGAAGGAGTGCTCCAAAGTATCTGTTCTATCATGTGCTCAAAAACCAATGGTTTGCAACAAAAAATCCAAAATGAAGATGTAAGAGGTTAGACCAATGTGACAGGGTCATTAATTTAATAGACTTCAAAAGAGGTCATTAGGATGTTGACTGAAAATCTGCCCTCCTGTCGCAGTAACAGCATGAACAGGGCAGCCACACACTCATCAACATCCTGGGGCCAGCACCAAGGCTAGACCTGTTAGTAGATTCATGATGAACTAACTGGTAATTGATTGTGACATCAATTACGAATAATCTCATCATTTTATGGGAGTAGGCTTGTCAAAGTTCTAATTAAGATCACAGTTCATTCTATGTGCAGGCAGAATCCACAACACATTATATTGCAATAATGATGATCACAAAACAGCAAATCCCTTTTTATAATTTGAAAATTAATGATGGTGACCTTATACTATATGACAAAGACCTTTCATTGCCTATATATATTATGCATTAACTATATTACATACCATGGATTCATGGCATTCGCTGACGGACTCAATGACAAAATGAGAAATAGCAACATAACTGTATTAGTTACCTAAATAAGAGTATAAAGCTTTCATATATGAAAAAGTTGCTGCTGTAAGTCTTAAACTAAGATTTCTGCCTGGAATATACAACACTCTTTTGATAGGGTTTTTTAAAACCATTTCAGATATAAGTAACCTCTTACAAGTTACCAAATAAAATATTTAATAATTATTTTTCTAATCTGTGTTTCTAAAATGCTAAACCAGGCTGAAAATTTAAAAGTAGCAACATATTCACAATCTAGGTAATATTTAACATGAACTTCAAGTTAACATACATTTTTCCAAAACCAAATATGTACTTGAAACATTACTATGCCCACAATTCAGAGAAAAAAAAAAAAAAAGGAAACAAAATAAGAAAACCTCAATTTCAAATGAAACCCAAGAGTTCGAGCAATATAAACATTAATGTTTTAGAAATAAGCCCCATGGACTCATGAATACAATAGTCTATATATACAGAATTCAAGGATAACAGACTAAACAAAATAAAATACCACTCTGGTAGTAAAGTCTGGACCTAAACCATTAAGAATAAAACCAGGTCCCCTAGAGAAACATTTGAGGAAAATGTAGTTGAAGTGTAATTGTTGGTACCTGTAGATATCTGGCCAGGTAACACTTACTGGGACCATCATCTCTAAATAAGCCTTTTGGGCTCTTGCTTAGTCATGCTCCCGCCTGCTTGTTACCAGCCTAGGATCTGAGGACAGCATGCTACCCCAGAGTCCCTTTGTTGACCTGAGACAAACATATAAGCTATGGATTAAGAACCAATAGCTTGTGTCTGTGACGGCAGCAAAAAAGAGAGACTCATCATGGAAAGCATACATGAGCCTGTCCATCTTCTCCCAACCCCCCCGCCCTCCATTTCTCTGGTACCCAGGATAGGTGCTTAAGGCATGTCAAGAGGGCACACATCCCTGCCTCATTGTTTTAGAATCTATACATGAAGCTGTAGACCAGCAATATGTCTAAACCCTTCTGAAACCTGCTGCTACTGTCTCCTTCAGCAGTCTCCTGTATAAAGGAGTGCTGCCTTGTTTGTTTTAAACTGACCTGCTAGTTCTATCAAGGTCCTTCTTGTTCTCCCAGTCCTTCAATATGGGAATTCCACATTCAGCTTGTCTGCCACCTTTGTTATTTTGTGGGCTTATCAGATTGCTGGCACATGCATGGAAGAGCTTTTTTTGGGAAGGCCAGTTTGTTTCAGCTAGGTGACTCTGGCCCTCCTCCTACCCAAGCAGCTTTGCAAACGAAATAACCAACCAAAAGTCAATTTAAAATAAATAACTTAAAATAAAATTCTACCCAGAGCCAAATGACCTGTGTAGAACACACATCTCATCACATGTGGACATATGTTTTTGATAGGTCTCTATTTGAGAATGTACTGACATTCCTCTCTTCCTCAAAAATTCTGTGGTATACAGCCTATTTAGAATGTCCAGCAGGAGTTGTTAGGTTAGTTGGATATTGATCTTCACTTATTTGCAGTGTACCCACCTAAAGCATTCACTGTGTCCACATCTTACGTGAGCTTGTTTTTCAGGTGTGTATTACAATGCAAAGCAACATTCTGACCTTTCTGGTGCAACTCTCCTGTCCAGCATCTACCAGAATTACAAATCACAGATCAAACTACCGTCATTTTGAAAGACTATCTCAGCAAACACACAAAAAGGAGAAGCATGAATTACTATGAAGGGAAGATTTTTTTTTTAATGAAATAAAAAAGCAAACCCACATTAACATTTCATATTTCTGAAAAAGGGTCACTTCTTGCACAACTTTTTCCCACACAGGACACTACCAGCTCCCCTTCTACTTTACTGGTTCCCATGCTTTCTCACTTTTCCCAATTCATAGGGAGAACATGAAGCTCATCAAGGACCCAGTCATAACACAAATATATCCACACATTTGTAGACCTTCCCATCTTTCTTTCGTGCTCCAAAAGTATAAAAAATAATAAACTGCTTTTGCCAGCTGTGGCTATCACTTACTACTTCTAATACTACTAATAATTACTTGTCTAGACAAGATGTTCATAGTTTGCATTCTTCCATATAGAACATTTGCAATAAAGTACATCCCTATATCCTGAAATTCACCACGTATGGTAACTTTCGTAGTTCTCCATGGAAGGTATGGCAGGACCCTATACCTCTGAATTTATTGTCAAGACTACTGTCACAATGTACGATTCATTTAGAGATGATACAGTATAATACCTTCGTATGGTGCCTGCCCATCATCTAGGCACTTCACTACAACCTAGAATTACGACAAGCGATAAAAATCACACAAATTACATGAAAAAGTAATCCCAAATACTAGCGACAGGCCATAATCATTAATTTAAAAAAAAAAAAAAAAAGTTGTTTACAGCCCTTTGAAATAAAGGCTAAAGCCAGAATCCTTCAAGGGTTTATGCACCAAGGTATCTCTAGACCACATCACTGATTTCAGTGGGATTACTCACATTGAATAAAGTTAACTTTGAGTATCAACCTTTGCAGAATCAGAACCCTATCTGAAACACCTCAAAGCTATGCAAGCACAGGAGCTGGGAATAAGATACATTTTTAACAAAAAAAACTCTATTGGAAACTTGTATTTGTAGTAAGAATGTATTAGTTACACACCAATAGACTGCTACTGCCAAAAACCCCAAGGCAATGGGAAGGGCACTTGCTTGAGAATTCATAGCGTTGCATTTTGGTATCTACAGGCCATGGACCTCTTAGGCAAAATTAATTGTATCTAAGAAGCACAACTGAAATCACAGTTACCATTCCTGCACACAGAAAGACTGTGGATACAGAAAATACTGACGAGTGCCAAAAGCATTTAATTCAGGCTGGGCAGCATTTCAGTTCTCCCTTACACATAGGCCAGAACTAAGATGTGAAAGTCTCACAAGCCCAACAACTGAATTTTCACATAACTAACTACCGGGTCCCACGCAAAACCAGCCATTCCATAGCAGGGCAGGCTCATGCAAAAACACGCTGCCCCTGATCATCTGCAGCCTACTCCCTTTGCCTCGGCAACCCTTCTGCCTCTGGTCTTGTGCAGATTATCTGAGGATTTATTTCCAAGGAACAGCAGTTCTCAGGCAGAATCGGTTATCTGAGGTGCAGCTTATATGCATGAGAATAGAGGACACAGATCAGAGACAGGACTCTTCCCGCTTCTCCCTTCCAAGGCTCTGAGGGCTCCAGTACAGGAGCAGATAGAGCAGAAGAGCAACATTATCATTTAGAACAACTGAGCTTGTAGCAGTAGCTTATTCTCTTTCACCTCAGATCAATAAGCATCTTTCACTGCGACAAACTGGCTAAATTTGCAGGGCTGTTGTCATTTACTTAGTGGTATAGTTAAAGTGGCAAAACTGAAGTACAGGCCAGGTATTTGATGCATACTTATTAGCATATAACATTAATGTACGTAAAAGGGCACAGGTGAATCAACAAAGAATTATATTCTTTTGGTCTTTTTACATGACACCAAACTTTGTTCCTTGAGTAATCTCACTAACTTCAAAACAAAGAGATGAGATACCTATGCTGCATTAACTGGCATACTAGAAAACTAATATACTGCAAATAAGATTAGCAGATTAAATTATATCTGCCTCAAAAATACTCCCAAGACCAACTAAATGAAAATAGGCTTTTGTGGTTTGGGTTGGGTTTTTTTGGTTTTTGATTTTGGGGGACTTTGTGGGTGCAAGTACTACAGATAGAGAAATAGAGATTTTTAATAAACAAGCGGAGAATTATAAACATGAATCTCTTGCAATCTCTCCTTTTGGAATTCCAGGCAGTCTGTGTTTGTCAAAGAACATCAGCATGTACAATCAGCTGGGAGTGGATGAAGTTTGAACTTTCATAAAGGTCACAGGTATTCACATCACCTCCAGCAATATCAAAGTTTCAAACTTAAGAAGAACTTTAAATCATTCCCATCTTTTCTTTTCAGTTCAGAGGCTTCCTTCTTGAGCTATGATAAGAACTAATCTCAGTGCTGGACAAAAGAGGTCTGCAAGTTCTCATCTATCCCTACTAAGGTCTATTTAAGTGCCTCCTACTTTGGTACAAGCAACAAATGTAATTGCTTCATGGCCTGCGGGTGTTCATTTAACAAAAGAAGCTTTTGTGAATAAACCACAGGTGTTACCTTTCTTGATTAAAGTGAAATATGATGAAAGAGTCTACAATATCAAATGACAAATTTACTAAATACTGATTAAATTGCCTTATTTAAGTAAATTGCATCTAGTTAGGATAAAATATACACTATAGAAATGCGGGAGTTTGTTTTATCACTCTATACTTAAAGTCTCACATAACTATTCCTTAATCCTTTATTTATTAATTCGGAACCAAGAGTGAATAATGCTTAACAGATACTCTTTTTTAATGATCCAGTTGCTCTAGGCACCATTTCTGTAGGCTTATCATAAATGTTGCTCATGTTAAGGTTACCATCTATATAAAACCCAACAACATTAATTACTTCAGCATTTTCAAAATCAGGATAAGGATTTACATTTCCTCTTTTTGTGCTATGAAATGGTAGCAACCACACCAGAACTTTAAGAGTATAGCAGATCTTAAATCAACATCTTCTAAGTATCACTAAAAGGCTGAATCACCTGGAATTTAGTACTTCTTAAAAGAATCTAACAGAATGAATTTACCTTAATTCATAGGTACTTCCAAGCAGTTTAGCATTTTCCTTTCACTTATAGTACAGTTTAAGCTGCTTATGAATAAGACATAACATACTTGGCCCAGTTTGTTTAAATACACATATTAAAAAGAATACATTATGACCTCGGTCCAGATTGTTATGAGAAAAGATGACAATAAAACACTAACTGGTTTTTATACAGAAACTAAATTCACTGTGATGAAATATTTATATTATGAATTCATTCTCTAAATAAAGTCATTGTTTGCTTTAATAGGAAATATATAAAAAGGTAAGATATGAAGACCTGTCTATCTTTAAGTTTTGAAATGAATTATTAATCAAGATTAAAATCACATAACCTTCAATGGTAGCAATGTTAACTCATATACTACAAGGAAACTAAGGTATATTACCTTAAGATTTGAATTTGTAAGACTTTTTCTCTATTGTGCAAGCATACCAGTTCAGCATTGTTCTTTAACAAAAATTTGGGGAAGGTGTTACAGTAATCTGTCAAAGCATTCATTGGTTATTTGAATGTTTGTTTCTTAACCATTGTTGCTCCTTCTAAACTTTGTCTATTGTGCAAAGGGCTACTGCTGTTTCTGAGCCAACTGACTTACTTGGAACTTAAAAGGTTTGATCACTGCACTCACTGCTTTATGGGAAAGGTCACAATTTTCACATCAGAAATATCTATGCCAGTCAAATGACAAAAAGATGTGCTTTCTCTCAGTATCACTTTTTGGCTGTTGCAGAAGTTTCCAACTGTGTTAAATAATAATTCAAACACTTGCATGTGTTGTTTACTTTACTTCTATAAATAGTCTCATTTAATACTCAGATCTAAAGCATATTGTTAAATATGCTGATCTGAATTGGCCTGAAAAGCTATATGTCCAATTTTAAAAATCTTTAGCTGCAATCCTAAATTTAATTAGCTATCATGCCTTTTCTAAAAATATTATCAGTTAAAAATTAAAACTTAAAATTAATAAATTAATAAAAACTATGAGCAGATATTACTGTCGTGAAGACTAATGCGCAGATTTCACACACAGGTTTTACAACCTCTCTCATTGCATTAAAACAATGGTTCTCTAGAAAACAAAACCACTTTGCTTTAAATAGTGAAAAATTATCTAAGCTTTTTAATCCACTACAGTTTTAAAATTTTCATATTTTACATAGGCCAAAACTTTCCAAAACAAATGTCCTAGCTACATTTAGGAACTCTTGAAAAATATTCAAAATATTTCTGTGATTCATGAGTCCAGACTATTATTAGCTTTCTTGATTTATAGAAGATTGATATTTTGGAAGAAAATACTGATCACAAATCCTGCAAAGATTACTTAGGAGTTTGCAGAGACTTTTGTCACAGCAGTCATTCAGAGGGATTTGATTCTTTCCTTCTCCAGAAAACAGATGCTGTAACCGGGTCACCCTAAAGTATAGGTTTGAGAATATAAACTTACAGGTTCAAATCCCAACTGGAACTTACTGGTTAAAACACAAAACCCATTACCATCACTGGTGTGCCCTGGACAATGGCATACCTCTACAGACTGATCTAGCTAATAAGCCCAGTAGCAACAATGGCTGATAAATACTTTGAGCCAGGTTAAGGAATCTTAGAAGTATCATCTGCCAGCTGCATTAGGAGTGACCTGAATCTCTGCTCATCAATCTAAGGCCTCAGCTCTGCATGATCTCATCATTTAAGACCATTGGAAGGCCTCAGCTACTATGTATAGAGGAGGAAAAAAAAAAATTAAATAGGTCCTTCGTTCAGACGTGAAGCTGATACAGGCAGACTAAAACTTGTGCTCAAAATCTTCAGTGAGTCCTTGAGTAGCTGGTTTCATCATCCTGAGCAGTTTCCTACAAGTTATTACTGAACCTGGAGCAGAGGAATAACAGAATCATAAAATCTTGAAGGTTCAAACTGATCTGACCAGCACAGCCAAGACTATATTCCACAGCTGTGGAATTCAGTGCTGTAAATTCAGAAATGAGTGATCTGGAAACAACTTTCCCCTCAAATCAACAAGGAGCTTTCTTTATGGTTTTCCTTCAGGAATGAATTGGCTGAAGAGAAGAACCAGGGCAATGTCAGAGCCTGGGCAGGGCTCTCTCCCAGCCCAGAGCAGCCGGCCTGCACTCCAGAGCAGCCGATATGGTGCGGCTGTCTCACCTCAGTTCAGACTCAGGGGAGAGTGAGCTGTGAGAGACCTCGGCGAGAGGCTCATTCAGGAGCTGTCTTTAAGCTGAGCCTCTCGCTGCTGTCCCGTGCCTTAGCTATGGTGTGGGCATGCCCATGTCTGGCCACCCACCTCCCTGACCCCACAGACACAAGGATAAGCTGTGACAAATGGTACCAATGGTACCAGTGCTGTTGTGTCAAGTCATGCCACTCGTATGTTCCGGAAATATCCAAAATAAAACTGCAAAGGTAAAAAGACCAATCCACTTGAGCAGAACCACCCCTGGAAACACTGGGAAGTAGATTGATAATTCTTTGTGTTTCTTTTCCCTTGAATAATTTAATTTTGACAAATCAGAATTTTGGTTTAAAATTACTTCTCAGAAAATTCAAGATTAACTCTAGTTGTGAACTCTCTGTACTGAGATATAGAGGGATCTGCAAACTGAACAAATCTGCAAAGTAAACAAATATGCCAAATCAGTTCTCCTTTCCCATCAGACATTTAGCGTACCTGCTGCTTAAAATCATGGTGTAACTTTCTCTCAAGCCTCTAGAATGCTAGAACTGAAGAGAAGACAGAGTAAGATACTTCCTTTCTCTGGACCAGAAACTGTTAAAACAGATTACTGAAATACTAAACCATGAGTGTAAACTACCTATTAAGATACTAAGGACAAAGGAAAAAGAACTAGTGTTTTGAGAACTTTATTTTGAATTGCTATTTAGGGTATTTTAAAGAGATCATCCAATGGTATTGAGTGCTCTGAAATACCAAACCACTTTTCAGTGTCTTATGTTGCACATCCAAAATCTGTAGTACTGTCTGGTGATTAAGATAATTGTGTTTTTTACATTAATGTTATTCCTAGTACCCACATAATATTCTTACTGCATTCGACAAGGACTGTTTAAGAGTTAATAGCACTGCGCAAGACCACTTCTCTGATCTGCAAACACAGTAAGATGCATTATCTTCGGAATTATGTTAGTTCTAGAGTTAACCACAGGATGAAGAGATGCCATCTCCGCAATGAACCTCATTTTAGCACAAGGTAAACATACTTCCCCCACATCAGCTAGTCTCACAGCATTAGTGGTGTGTTGTGATTGATTACGAGCAGAGTGTTGCTGAGATATGGATTTGTATCTCAGCTTTTTATCACTATGACTTGCAAAAGGCAGTTCCTTATTTACAGACTCTAGCTGTATTAAGTGACACTATTAGGTACTACTTTTGTTTAAGTGACACAAAGGCTTAGCATATTGGCAGTTTATGACATACAAGCTGTTTTAATCTGATGACTTACCCCTCACTTTTTCAATTTGTAAATAGGAGCTGCAGCACAAGAACATATGGTACTAAAGAAATTAAAGCTAAAGTAAATGGCATTAAAACAAATTCAAATATAACAATAGGATACTGAATCCGAATTATAAAACTGGATCTGTATTAAGACTTTTAAAAACAGGAAATAAAAAACTAAGTATGAAAACTAACCTTTCAGATTTTTTTTTTTTTAAGACCGTTTCAGGGGTTTAATGTGATTGAGTAATTGCCTTATGAACCCCCATTACTTAGATCTTATAGTTAAATGAATAAACCATTAAAGATATTTTTTAATAATTGAAACTAGGTCTGAATACCACATCACTAAAAATTAGTTGTTTACCTTTTTAACTTTTGGGTTCATAACACATTGCTTCTAATACACTAAGTTATGCAGTCTTAAATGTTTATTACAGTAAATACACTTGTTTATATCTATAAACATCATCATTGAACACAAAACCAAAAAAGAGCCCAGCAAAACTGCCAGCCTAATGCTCATATGCCATACCAATAATATCAATAAAAAGACAATGAAAAGAAGAATAATATTTTCCTAACTTTGTAATACTATAGCAGCTTACTCAAAAAAAGAATTTCATTATACTTTTCATGTAAACAGGAAGATTTCCCTCATTATTGTTCTGCAGATAAGCTCCAATCTCTAGCATGTGAAGCATCGTGTACCATAAATGGTCCAAAGTAAAGACGTTCCTTATGTACTTAATTTAAGGACATGCTTAATTTATACCAATTTGATACGTGGGATTAGTTCTATCAGCTTGTAATCCAACAACTCCATCAAAGACAGTTTTTTGGTACAGCGTTACACTTAGTGCACTCTGACAAATATAATTTTTCTCATATGATGTATTACTTCAGCTAAGTATAGCAGCAAAAGTATTTTTATACCACTATAAAGACTCACATAACTGCCACTGCTATACTGCATGTCTACTCAACTGAAACATCTCTCTTCAGAACAACTTATTCAACTCATGTATGATTTTTTTATGTTTCATTTTCATTATAGCTTGGAAGGTTGGTTTGTTGGGGGTTGGGTGGGGTTTTGTTTGGTGTTGGTTTTTTTTTTTTAATCTACAGGTATCTACTTGGTTGTTTGTAGCAATAAAGTAGCTTGTCTGTGTAATTTTACAGAGACCAAATTGTAAACAGAGGTCTCCATTCTCCTATCTCTATATATAAGCCATCCTGAGAAGTATATTCATGAATGAAATAGGATCTGGTTTTAGCATTCTCTTAGGCTTCAGACAGAATCATGTACGACAGTGCTTCGAAGCACAAAAATCCCTACCTGGAAATCTGTAGAAATATGCCAACACTAACACTGACACAGTCAACGCAGACTAAGCACAATTCCTGCTAATATGACTATAAGGATTCTCCTTTTGGGTGACAAGAGAAGCAGCTGCTTAGAGGTGGTTTCACTCTCAGCTGTGTTGTTTGTTGCACTGCCGTTATTCTGACATCTCCAGTAACTGGCTAACTCATAATACCTAACCATTAGCTGGCAAACAACAGTAAAGAATGAAGCAGACGTTCAAACTACCTAATTTGGTAATATTTCTGGCATCTGATACTTTGTTTTTACTGTCCTGTAATAAGTTTGCAAACATGACAGTAACTATTCACTATCACTCCCCAAAACAGGAGACCAGTTAGTCAGGGAAAGCTGCGTTCACTGTAATAAAACCAACAATCCTCTGACCTCACGCACTTTGCATTCGAGTATCACTCATGCCAATTTCTAAGCGTTGCTCACTCAAGGAGTGCCTGCAGTTGTCCCTTTCTCCGGCAGCCAGACACCCCAGGCAGCGCTTCTGGCCCTTTTGGGTCCAAGTCAAGGCTCGCTCTCAGTTTCGACAATGTTCAGGTTAATTCTTCTCAAGGAAGTATCAGCAAAACAAATAGCCAGTTCTTTGTACATCTGCTGCTGCTATTTGCTTTGAAGAATTTTGTGTTTGAATTAAGAGACAAAGTGCATAGCACAGTGATTCACTAAAATAAGGAATCTGATTAGAGAATTACCTAAACGCAGACACATATCCCTTTTTCCTTCCCCAACAAGAACAATTTACTTAGTGAATAATCCAGTGTCAGTTATGAGCATAAAGTGCAGATACCTATGTTGTGAATATACTCTTCCGTAAAGGAAGTGACTCCTGAACAGATGGAAAAATCTACCTCTTCAACAACCACTAAAGATAGGAGGAAAACAAAGTATGCACTAACAAACGAAAGCATTTCCATGTAGATCCTTTCTCCCCTAGATACAAGTTATGATGTAAGAACTAAAAAAGCTTGCATGTCACTTTGCTGTAGTTTCACACATTAGCCTTTACGAAGAACATACACAGGAAAACAGGAAATGGACTCCGCATTCCTCATTCTCCATACATTTTGTATTAAAATTGAGGACAAGAAATCTTGCACCTAGGGCAGAAACTGTTCTGCTGGATATTCATTTGATTACCTCAGGGTTTCCAGAAAGGCTGACATCCTGTTAAGTACAAATCTTTCCCGAACTGCCTTTTTCAAGACTAAGACAAGTGAGGAAAAAGATGCTCAGAGAAACTCAGTTTGAGTCTTCTGTCAGTGTACAGAGAATTCAGGTTTCCATTTCACATCATTCTGCTCTGGGAAATTTGTATTTCAGCCAAATTACTACTCCTATAGGGGCTAAAAAATTTCTTCAACTTGGTAAGAAAGGTGGGTTGGGGTTCTTTGGGTTTGTGTTTTATTTTTTTTTTTTCCCCTGTGGTTAAACAGTAACGCAATTTGATTTATGGGAAAAACTTAAATGCTCTGTCCTCCCTTTCAAAAGGTAACAGAGAATGAGTTCCTTCCTTCCTTTCTGTCCACGAGTAAACAGAAGCCCCAGTGGTACTGGCATTTGATCAGAAGGGCAGATTAGGGGCAGGTGCCTGAAATGTCTTGCCTCAAGACTAGAGTGGAAGAAACAACAAATTCAGCCCCTCAGAACAGGGTGTGAATCATATCCTTGCTAAATCCAAACACCAAATCTAGACACAGTGTTGACAAGAATTTTGCCACTGATTTTAGTAAGGACAGACTCCACTTCAGATGCTTAATACAAATGAAGCAACCCTATCTGAAGTCATGCTGGTGAAATTGGTTCTCTTTATGGTAGCTAAACTCTTAAAGGATTTATCTATCATGAACTGTAGCTGGCTGCAAGGAGTGTTCCATAAAATTCTGTACCTTCACAGCACAGGACTTCAGCTATGGGTCACATGCTAATTCTTCTTACTCTAATTGTGAGGAGGAAGTGGGTATGAAAAGGCAACAGAATATCTTTCTTTTAAGATTCTAAGCATGTGTGCAAAATCTGATACCTCCACGAGGCACTGAACGGAGGTAATGGTCAAATATGCTTTTGGGAAAAAGAGCCCTACATTTTTCTGTGATCATGATTTCTGATGATTTTTCTAATGATAGCCTGAAAAAGAAGTTGCTGAAAACATTTTGTCACAAATCTTTCTGAACTTCTATTAAGTGTCTACCTTAATAGAATAAGGACAAGTGAGCATTAAGAATATTTTTTTCATCTTGTTACTTGACTTTTTGGACAAGTTAGGAGAACTACTACTTTTCCAACCATATTCAGAAAAATTAAAATATTGTTACATGGAAATATAGAGTATTTCTATATAGAGTATTCATATATATTTT
>NW_009621451.1:14638-14865 GCF_000690535.1 Cariama cristata | reverse complement strand
ACACACACAGAAGTCTATGAGGCCAGATGAGATCCACTCAGTGATACTGAGGGAGTTGGCAGAAATGTTCACCAAGCCACTTTCCATATTTATCAGCAGTCCTGGCTAACCAGGGAGGTCTCAGTTGACTGGAGGTCAGCAAATGTGATACCCATCTACAAGAAGGGCCAGAAGGAGGATCCAGGGAACTACAGGCCTGTCAGTCTGACCTCAGTGGCAGGGGAGGA
>NW_009621451.1:0-14610 GCF_000690535.1 Cariama cristata | reverse complement strand
ATGTACAGGACAACCAGGTCATTGGGCCCAGTCAGCATGGGTTTATGAAAGGCAGGTCCTGCTTGACTGTCTGACCCCCTTCTAAGACAAGATGACCCTCTTAGTGGATGACGGAAAGGCTGTGGTTGTCTGCCTAAAAGACTTTAGTAAAGCCGTTGACACCATCTCCCACAACATTTTTCTGGAGAAACTAGATGCTCATGGCTTGGACAGATGTACTCTTCGCTGGGTAAAAAGCTGCCTGGATGGCAGGATCGAAAGAGTGGTGGTGAATGGAGTTAAATCCAGCTGGTGGCTGGTCACAAGTGGAGTTACCCAGGGCTCAGTATTGGGGCCAGTTCTATTTAGTATTTTTATCAATGATATGGACAAGGGGATTGAGTGCACCCTCAGTAAGTTTGCAGATAACACCAAGTTGGGTGGGAATGTTAATCTGTTTGAGGGTAGGGAGGCTTTGCAGAGGAATCTGGACAGGCTGGATCGATGGCCCAAGGCCAATTGTATAAGATTCAACAAGGTTACAAAAGATATTGCTGAGAACAGCGAACATTAATTAATATAGCACACTCACAGGTTTATTTTAGCACCTTATGATCTATCAACTCTGTAATAGCAAGCAGAACCACATGTTTCTATGACAAATTGGCATTTGGTGGCCAAGAAAACCAATAGAATCCTGGCTTGTATCAGAAATAGCATGGCCAGCAGGACTAGGGAAGTGATTGTCCCCATGTACTTCGCACTGGTGAGGCTTCACCTCAAATGCTGTGTTCAGTTTTGGGCCCCTCACTACAAGAAAGATATTGACCTGCTGGAGAATGTCCAGAGAAGGGCAACGAAGTTGGTGAAGAGTCTAGAGCACAGGTCTTATGAGGAGTGACTGAGGAACTGGGGTTGCTTAGCCGGATGAAGAGGAAGCTGAGGGAAGACCTTATCGCCCTCTACAACTACCTGAAAGGAGGGTGTAGAGAGGTGGGGGGCGGTCTCTTCTCCCCGGTAACAAGCAATCGGACAAGAGGAAATAGCCTCAAGTTGTGCCAGGGGAAGTTTAGATTTGATATTAGGAAAAATTTCTCTACCCAAAATGTTGTCAAGCATTACAACAGGCTACTTAGGCAAGTGACTGAGCCTGCATCCCTGAAGCTGCTTAAAAGACATGTAGATGTGGTGCTTAGGGACATGGTTTAGTGGTGGACTTGGCAGTGTTAGGTTTACAGTTGGACTCAATGATCTTAAAGGTCTTTTCCAACCTAAATGATTCTATGATTCTTTGATTTCCAGGACAAACCCAGATCATAGCTCTGCATTGGCCACTTCCACTCAGCTGGTGTGGGCTGTAAGCCAAATCTGACATTGTAATGTTTGTTTTTATTAAAGAAGAGAAAAAGATGAAAGGTTCAGATTTCCACTAAAGTATTCTTTCTTCTCTGAGTCACTGTTCTTCCTACTTTAAGTGTAAAAGGTTACATAAAGAAGTACTGGAAGTCTAGCAATGAAGTTTTAAGATGACAGAATCAATTTGCATTTTAAGAAATAAGTCATGAAGTGTATTGGCATTAACAATGTTACCAAGGGTTTTGAGGAGCTGCTAATATCTAGCAATTGTTTTTCACACATTTTTCAATAAATAGTCATAATTAATATCTAGCTTGTAAGTCTCAGCCTGAAGGATCTTAAAGAAGAAAAAAAAAAAAAAAAAAGAAAAAACAAGCCAGAAGATCTTGATTAGGCATGCAGCTGACATACAGGATGTTAAAACCTCCTGAAGAAATAAAGCGTTTAGACATAGAACAGCAGAAATCCTAATGGCTGTGAAAGGTGTTGTGACTTTGTCAGACATGCCGACTTATAAAACAGACAGTATCTTTGTTATCGGATCTTTGGACTAGGACTTCTGCCGTATACATGTATTGGAATAACCTGTTTGCCACAAGAGGATTAAAGACAGTGATTTCTGTTCTTGTGGTATTTGACATTTACAGTACATGTGTCATTTATGTATTCTAAAGCTGAATTCCACTGCAGCACGATGATGGACATCTCTTCTTAGATGGTTCAAAATTTGTAAGAGACAATAATTTAATTGCAACGACCTCATTTTTCATCCTTAAGTTAAGAATTTTGCCACAATTCACAACCACTTAAGCCAGAGTTTAAATAAGTCAAAGAAAAACATGATCTGTTAACAGCAACAAAATGAATTTGCCATCTCTCTTGATGAAAATGAAGAAAATCTGGAAATTGCTTTCTGGTCTATTCAACAGACTCATTATAACCAACCATACTACTCACTTCTGGCAGGCAGCAAGAAAGTCTAATGAAATATTATGCCCCACACAGACAGAACTTTCATAGAAGTCCAACGGAGAGAAGGCAGAGTAGAAGGACATCATTGATAGTTGTCAGGACTACTGATTCTTCCATAAGACTGGAGAACAAAGAAGAGGTGAGAAGCATTTTTGCCATCAGATACTTATTTAACAATTCTAGCAAAGAGCAATTGTCATTCACGTCATCTGCTTCTGCTGTGAGAGTGGCTCTGAGAATGCAGCCATGGGGAGGCCTGTTTTGATCAAGTCCACTGCTTTCCCTTTCAAAGCGAATGAGATAATGTGGCTATGGAACAGCACCTTTTAATCAGATCAGCAGGTTTCCATTGAAATGAAGTACAATGCAGCTGCAAGTTAGTATTTCCCTAAAACAGGTGTACATTTCTCCCTTTGAAACTGTGAACACAGCCCTAATCCCTGTATCCCAAACTGGGCTTCAGCAGAACTGTGCTCAACATTGCCTTTTACTTTTTTGTCACATTTTCTTTCTGTGCAAAGGAGATTTATATATGTGCCAAAAATACCTTTAACTAGCATAAGTGAAATGAGTTTTGAATATTTTTCGCAAAAAGGGAAAGCAGGTTGAAAGTTAAATCAATTCCTTGCCTCATTTGCTCTTATAGTTAGTTTCACCTTTGTGCCTGAACTTAAAAGAAAACACGGTAGAGAATTGTGTTATCAAGTAGGACATGATCAGAAGTAGATATTTTGGGGAAAAATGGACTGATGAACTGATGTTAACCCCTACACACACCTTTACTCTCTGTTGCTAGTTAGTAAATGCTGTACTGTTAGCTATGTTCCTCCCCTCCCTTTCATGTACACTGCATAACAGATTAATTAACTGTAGCTTATACAGTTGTGGACAGTGTAATGATCACAGAGTGTAGCTCACAGCTTCTAGAAGTCTGCCTAGGAATAAGAAAGTAGTAGTTACTGAGAGGAAACAGAGAAAAATCCGGAGATGTCTACCAGGTTGAACACGACCAGGGGAAAAATGAAGGATGGTCACACAATCTGTGTGAGTTCTTTTAGAGCTGGTTTTTGAGATTCACTTTTAGAGAATGGAAACAGGATGGACTTTTCAGATGTTATGGGGCTAAACTCAGGTGATGTGAATACCTCTTCTGCTGATTTGTCTTGTACAAGGAAGTTTCACGTAATGCATCTCTCCGCGTGTGCAGAGGGTGACTTACAGCACAGCTGGTGACTTCTGCAGTCCGTCAGGTATGAAACACAAGACTAGCACCAGCAACACAGGCTGAGGCTTGGGACTGCAGAATCAAAGGAGTAGGAGCTAACTTGTACCATTTCCATTGTCATATGAAGGGTAGAGCAGTGATTTCTCATCTCTGTAGAATGACAAATACCTTGCAACAGTGTTGCCTGAGTTTCACACCCCCAGCAGCAGAAACTGGTTCTTTACCTAAGAAATTTAACAGTGTGAGATTTTTATCTTGAGAGCTATAAACTCCAGTTGTGCTTCCACTTAAATTTATGGCCAAAGTTTAGACACTAATAGAATGGAAAACATGAGTGTCTCAAACTTAAATTAGAGAGCTGGCCTTTGCAGCTGGGAGTTCAGAAAAACCTCTATTCAACAAGCACAACAATGGCATATAACATACTCCTGTACTGGGTACTCATCATCTCATTAAACAGAAACTTAAAATGAGCAAGCTATTGCAAAAAAAAGTAAGGAAATAAGTCAGTGGTGTGCAGTCATTGTAATATGTTTTTTCAATTCCTCTCTGAGATTATTGAAAAATAAGAAAGTAGAACATACTCATAGAAAGAATAACATAGTTGAACGATTGTTTCCTCCTTTCTTTATCACTCCCAGGTCAAGGAACAGTGGAGGTGGACATTAGTGAGAGTTTCTTGAGAAATAGGTGGATTATAAAATCCTTGGAGCCAGGAAAGCTAATACATTCACTACTGCCCATAAAACTACGTTTTCAGTTAAATGGAAGGATCTGTTGAACATATTTTATTAAAAGGAGTGAGGAGGGATGGGAGTGGGAGTGTATGAAAAATGAAATAAATGGTCTCCAGTGAAAATGCAGAGCCTGGGACTTTCTTATTGAAGTGTAAGAGCTTAGAAACTTGTATTAGATAGTGGTTGCTTCAGCTCACATATGGGATCTTAGCTTCATCCAGATATTCCATAAAGGGGGATACTTAACTTGACACACCAGCTCAATATACCCACAACAGACCCACAGGTAATAGCTGTCAGTTTTAAAGCTCTATTTGCCTTGAAACAAGGTTTAGAAAAGAATACTTCTTTCTTATAAAGCTTGTATTGGAATTTTGTGCATTAAATTAACATTATTTCTCAGGGATTTTTAATTAAAGATCTTAAATCCTCTATAGTTTTTATTTTTTATTAGGATCCTGGTTTACTTTGCCTTCACTGTACATCTGAGGCTCAAATGCTACGACTGTTATTTGAGGCTTCTCTCCCAATGTAAATGATTTTATGGCACAAGAGTAAGAAACAAGTAGAAACTCAAAATGAAAAATATTTATTAGAAGATATATAAAAGATAACAAATGGGAAGAAAATAGCTAAAATTAAATGATAAAAATATGAGGCTCCAAATCAGCCTTATTCCTGAAAAGCAAAAATAAGTTTAGTTAAAGAAAGGAACTACTTATAATAAATCAAAGGGGAAAGATTTATCTGATTGAGCTTCATAGAAAAGTTTCAGCTAGTAACTCTAGTCTCTTACAGTTAATGGGAAGAAACAGGCAACTCTGGAGGGCAATACATCTAGTGTATTTTAAATGCATATCTCAAGATGAAATGAATTGTTATCTTCATGTGCAGATTTTTCTTCATCAATTATAAAGGAAGTCTGGGGGGCTAGCTCAGATTTAGGTGTCTAATTTTTAAGTCCCTACATTAGGACACATAAATTGTGTCCAAGCCATTCATTCAAATATATGTTCATGACAAAAGTAAGTGGAAAATTTAGTAGAAGACACTTTCAGAATATGCTTTAGAGAATCATAGAGTATACTGCGCAGATATCTAGACTAAAACACGTTGACTGTCAGAATCTGATTCCAAATCCACTGTAATCAGTAAAAAGATCTGAAATAGCACTGGCTTCAGGTAAATGACGAGCAAAACTCTTACCTATTTCAAAAGACATTTAGAAACGTCCTTTCAACTCCCAGTAGAAATTAGTGCTGAGTCTTACTAAAGTTATTTCTTGTCTAAGGAATTGTATTTCTACCCTTTTCTTCCCTTCTCCTCCCCATTCACAGATGAATTGTCTTATATTCACTCTTTCAGTTCTCTGCTTTTTTTGGCTGTTCCCACTCAACCACACCATACCCCGTTTTCTTGCCCCTTCCTTTCTTCTTTATTTGTTATTTAAAAATACTATCTTGTTTCTGTTCCTAAATTATTTTTTGTTTCCTTTACTAATTTCCAAATCAATTTAGGGGAAGTCAAATAATTCTAGCTTGGATTTACTCCAATAGTTCCATCATCTCTTAATCACATAATTCCACTAAGACCTTTATCTCACCTTTTTATTTCTGCAGTAAACAGCCTTCACAGAGTTGCACACACCGTGCAGGCACAGATAGTTTTTGAAATTCATCACTCATGCAGTCACTAGGTTTTTCACTTTAAATATGAAAACAATAGAAATTTCAAACATGTCTTTAAAAGAAAGCTACTTTCAGGACTCATTTTAGTACTCCAAAGCAAATTCTGTTGCATCCAAAGACCCTTTCCAGTTCAATTTGAGAAGGACAGACTACCTCCATACACAAGCACAGACACACAGATATGTGCACCTTTCCCTTCTCTCCAGATACCAAATTTGCAGTGTAATGGGATGAAGTGGGCAAAGAAATCATGGAATGTAATTTATTTCTAGGTGAGAGTCCAAGAGATGGGCAAATATAAGTCTATTAGCTGCACTGCAACAAATCATCTGCTCACTGCAGTACAGCAAGGGAGCTTTTCAAATACCTGCTACTGCTTTATATATTTCTATAGGAATTCCAGAGAACACAAAGCAGTCAGTTTCCAATAAAGTTCTACTTTCCACCCTCTCCCCTTCCACTTTTTATGCACGATTTCTCGTCTTAAAATAAAAAGATGCTAAGAACTGACAAACAGGCATTTTCTCTTATTTTTTCAAAAGACTGAATTAATTTTGTGGTAACGGTGTGAACAATAAAGATCCTTCCTACACACATGCTCTAGCATATCTGATCTTTTTCTGTCTACTGGATTGGTCCCAGTACTCTAACATATGGGGAGCAAAGGGCAGATCCCACCGTATGCCACAGTTTCACATAGTGATAAAAAAAGATGGGCAAGATATACCCATAGAAGTGTATTTTGAATTATTTGTTAATAGATAGATTTTAAGAATGTGTAAAAGAAATGTAGATTTTCAAAAGCAAATGTAGTGCTTAATAAAGTGACAATTTACTGCCCTGTGATGTCGTCTCTTTATTCACATAAAACCACAGCATTCAAAAGTCAGATTAAGTTAAGTTTACCATAAAGATAACAGTTCAACATTTGAGCGTAGCTATCCTTGATTACATGGCTGAGATTTCCCAAAGATGTGTCAAATAGCAATAGCTGTAATGTTTCTTTTCCTGAATCAACAGTCATATATCACCAAGCTCGTTTCACATAGACCAAAGGAATTTACTGCTCTCGGAGGTCTGGTTTGAAACAGTCATCTAGAAAAGAAGAATCCTATAGCCCAGTGTGATACCACTGAACCCACAGATATTCAGGCAAGAAATTTTGCATTGAATTGTTAGATCTAGCCAAGAACAGTTACTCACTGAGAAGAACAAAGTCATCCAACCTGGGGAATAAGCCTGAAAACTGACAGCACCTTTTCATTAATTACTCTTACTTTGTTTTGATGGTCTTGACACCATTTTATTTTTTCTGATTTCACTGAGTAGTGATTACATGGTCCCCATGAAGTTATTAAATGTTGTACATACAGTAGGTTTAGTTTATCCAATGAAATATTACTATTCTAAATTTTTTATATAATTACTGTTCTATTCAGATAAACAACTTTCACCAATCTTCTGATATGGGCTCTGTAATTAGTTTAATATCTCATACCTATTAAGCCGTGGAAACATATAGAAGACTCCCTCTTCAAAAGTGAATAGGTGACCATAAATAAGGACTTTCTCCCCATTTATCTTCATGTGAAGCTCCCAAGAGATCAGAGTTCCCAGTTCCTCAGTTTGTAGCTCCAAACTCAGCATTACTATCTGAAACATGGACATATTTGTATAAAATCCTTTACAATGGTTTGCATGTTTTATCTTTGAACATATGGTTAATATGTCTTTGGACCTTTAGTTCCAGAGCAGAATGATTTATTAATTTATTTATTTAGTAATTCAATAAAACATTCAAAGGGCAATTCTGTGCTTATCATAGGTCGGCAGTTTGTAGAGATTGACGTGATCCTAAGGCTTTCAGTTCTCAAATTTACTTTGTGCTAGCCACACATATATAAGAACCGCAATTTTTGTAAGCCCCAAGAGAACTAATTATGTGTTAAGAAGAATGCACATTTTACTATGTAGCATACAACACAGAAAAATTACCATGCATCAGGCTTTTGAGAGACAGAAGAACTTTAGGCAGGTAATAGATACAGTTGTGCAGGACTTTATTCTAAAGTGAACTCCCTTGAAGACTTATCAAAACTAATGCCTTTTTTTTTTCCATTTGAATACATTTTCATAGTTCAGACTTTTGCCTCTGAAAATGCTCTGCATCCAACTAGCATGTGGAAGTCTTTTACAAAATCTCAAGTTTCAACAGACAATTATTTTTATTCTTTTTACTAGCAATGTTAGGCAAAGGTTAATTTTACAAAAGTCAACAGCTCTTTACTGCAAAGCCAGTGTCCAATAACACTAAGAGAGACTAACCACCTATTTGGAATATCTTCATGTACAAAATCAGTACAAAATGTCATATTACAGTAACAAATGAGATGAAAACTTGAATTAACATTGTCCATACTTGTGGTGGGTTGACCTTGGCTGGATGACAGGTACCCACCAGGCCTCTCTATCACTTCCGTCTCCAGCAAGACAGGGTGGGGGGAGAAAATAAGATGGAAAAAAACCCCAACCTTGTGAATCAAGACAAAGGCAGTTTAATAAAGTAAAAGCAAAGGCCACACACAGAAGCAAAGGAAAACAAAAGATTTATTCTCCACTTCTCAACAGCAGGTGATGTCCAGCCACTTCCTGGGAAGTACGACTTCAGTACTCGTAGTGGTTGCTCTGGAAGACAAACGTTGTAATTACGAATGCCCACCCCTCCTCCTCCTTTCTCCTAGCTTTTATTGCTGAGCAGGTGCCATGTGGTATGGAATATCCCTTTGGTCAGTTTGGGTCAGGTGTCCTGGCTATGTCGTGTCCCAAGTTCTTGCCCACCCCCATACTAATGGGTGAGGTGGGGCAATGTTGGAGAGACAGCCTTGATGCTGTGCAAGCACTGCTCAGCAGCAGCCAAAACACTGGTGTTTATCAACACCTTTCTAGCTACCGATACAAAGCACAGCACTATGAGGACTGCTATGTAGAAAATTAACTCTGTCTCAGCCAGAACCCAATACAATACTCACGTGATCATTACTGCTATAAATAAGCATAATTTAAATGTATGGCAATTTTGGCTTCAGGAACCACTATTGCACACCACTGGATTTGTTAGGCAGTCTTCTTCCATTGTCTTTTCCTTGTATTTTGCATTGGTGTATGTGTAAAGGTGTATTTTTTACTCACATGGAAGATCTGTATTACAGATCTTAGAAAGATTAGGCTGCTTTCACCAAAAGTCTGTGAATGATGTAGAGATGGCATGTAGAAGCATAGGTTATAAGCAAAAATCTATAATATGGTCCATTGTAGTGGAGCTACATGAAAGAAAAAAACAACATCAATTTAAAAATAGCCTGTTTGTCAGAAAATGTTTTTGTGGAAACTGATTCAGAACAAGAGTGTTCTTTCCTTATCTTACCTAATCTCCATAAGAACACTTGACTGCAGCATGATGCTAAAAACACATCCTTGAGTCAGAGGTTAATGTGTTGTGAGAGCAGACACAAACCTGGATGTGCTATACAATAGGAAAATGAAACCATAAAAGTTCACTTTGAAAGGTATTCTGATTAAGAGATTGACACTAAGACCAACAGTATATGGCTGTACAGAAGAGCTGATGATGTTGTAGTTGGTGATGCCTGGAACTGACTTCAAATTCAAGGTTTTAACAGAGAAGTAACTCTACCACCTAAAAACATCCATTCAGAAACATGGAGAAATGAAACACTTCCTTTCATGTTCCTTTGTCAGCCTATCCTTCTTCTGAATGTACTGGGTTGATGTGTGAAACAGAAAACTTTGTAAGGAGTAGAAGAAAGCAGGTCACACAGTCAAGTGATATGACAATAATCTCCCTGGCTATTTTCTTGGGCCATAGCTTTTTATCTCATTTTCCATATTTGTCAGGGTAGGTGTATAAAGAGCAAATGTACCTGTGGCTCATCACAGCCCTGCTCTCTCTTCTGGAACACCCCGCTCACAATTTGTCATCAGTCTATGACTCTGTGAAGTCCTAGTGTTTGGAAATGGCATAACTGAAAAGGTCCCAGACCTCTTCAGCAAGTTCCTGCTCAGCCTATAGAAACACAGACCATCACCTTGTGCTACTCCATCTGGAAGGCATGCCTCAATCTCTACCACCAGTCCTAGTAGGCTATTGTCTCTTGACAAACGGTAGCTTCAGATGTTCAAGGTTCCAACTCAGCTACAACTGTAGCTAGGGCTACAATAGCTTTAGGGGCACTTATTCTAACAATTTCCTGGAGTTCAATTTACTCTGCATTAAAGAAGCAAAATGTAGATACTTAAACTCAATCCCAGGTAGGAACACTGCCCCTGCAAGGTATGAAACCTTTTCCTCTTTTCTTCCGCTACAAAGTCAGCTATGCAGCCATTCAAGAGTTTTCATCACCAACAAATTTTCAAGTCCCTACATAAGTTCACTGCCTTTTTTTCTGAGAGCAAGGATAACAACAATATATTACTTTCTTCTTTTCAATGTGTATGTAGTTATTAAACAAGTGCCCTCATCTGGGTTTATAAATATGTCTAATGAGGCTGACCTTTGGCATGCCTAGTCCCAAGTTCATCAGCAGATACCAGGAATACCCTCCCCTGTGATTCTGCAATTCTCTCACCTTATTCCACTTATACAATACATATTCGAACCAGATTCTTGCTGTGTCACTGCAATAAGTAAACGCCTTCAGAGAAAACCTAAAACACCTTCTGAATCTTTTGAGGATAGCAAAATGACATTTTTTTGTGTGTTTAATCCCCGTAAGTGATTTTGACCTTTCATGGTGGATTTGCTTAAGTGAGCCTGAGTCACATCTCGAGCTGTACATCATTGTGCAGTTTCACAGTGCAAGGGTTGATGCAAACATTTTCTTCACCTTCAGTGCACACAGATCTTCATCTACAACTTTTCACTCTTGAGTCCCAGTTTAAAACCAGAACAAATGTTTAAAACAAAAATGTGTAGATCTGAGTTACCCAGGATTCCTGATACCAAGCTGCCTATTTTGATGCAAAAGCGAACAGCTAAAAAACACCTATAGCTGAGTCACTGAATATGTAGGATAACTTGTGTTTTGGTCAGCATGATACTGTTCAAAACACAGAAACTTGTATGTTCAAAACACGGAAACTGGTATGTTCAAAACACAGAAACTGGTATCATGGCAAAACAGAAAAGTCCAGTTTATCAAAAGTAAATCTAAGCTCACAATTCCTATCAAATAATTCTATTAGAATAGTTTTGCTTCTGTTTTCTGTTTATGAGTTAATTAAGAGCTATAACTATTTTTTCCATATATCTTTAGCTAGTGATGTGACATACAGTTTCTAAGAATAATTACTTGTGAGCCATTTGTTGGGTACTTGAAATTCAAAACAGGAATCATATTGAATTGAAGTTATGTTGACACTGCTGTTTCTGCCTGATTGGAAATGTGAATTATGTTAGTGAACTCACTTACTTGACTATTCTCTTCTATTAGCTTAGTATTACCTATTTCCACAAAAATTCCTGCCAGAAAATGTCATACTTGCAGATAGTGAAGACATGTTACAAAGGGAAAACACAGACACTGGTGAAGACAATTCGCTTCTTAAAGCAGGTATGTGTTATTGTCTCAAAGTTTTTTTTTTTTTTATTTTTTCAGCTGCAGTTTCACTCATACTTCACCCAATTCTAGTTACAGATGCAGGATTCCAAAAGCATCTGAAAATAAAAAAAGAAAAAGGAACAACCAACAGCAGAAACATTTTCGCTAACACCTTGCATATCAACATTTCATTCCAGCATTGTAAAATTATGATTCACATCTTGTGGCTAATTTAATATTTTTAAATGTTTCTTCAGATTCCAGTTAATGTCTTCCCTTGTCAAGAAAGCAGGTGCTCAGCAAACAGACTCTTGTGAATGAAGATTGGTATTCATTCCCTCTCTGCGTTCTTTCTGGGATCAAAAGATGGACTTCAGCAACTCTGTTCAGCTCCAGACTTCTAAATTTGGAAGGAGACCACACTTTTTACTGTAATATGAAGTTGATGACATTCATACTGTAATCCATTAGAGACTGAGCTGAACCATCAAATTCATTTCGATTATAATCCCAAGCACTTCAAATCCAGCTCTCCATAAGGGAAATTTAAATACATTAAGTCAGTCGAGATCTGCAGCTCTTCATGTATTGTTAAGAGATCTCAAAAAAAAAAATAGTTATTAGAGAGAGCATATGACATTTTTACCAGGTAAGAATTAATTTGAATATTTGGTTGAAATGCATTACAGCTGTGTTGTAAGTTTTTGCAATTCTTCACTTTACACAACATACAATAAACATTCAGCTTCTTTTTTATTGTTTGCTCCTATTGTTTTTTTTTTCTTCAAACACACAGGCTCTTGGTTAACATTTTACATTAGTATCCCTAATTACACTGCTCTGATCAGCATGTAATTATTCTGTGTATAAATGCAAATATGGCTTTCTGACATTTAACTTTAAGCACTAGTGAAGTTAACACAGCTATTTATTTACAATAGCATGGCACACACTATGCTAGGAAATCTAAATCACACTCAAGTTCAAATGTTAACAATGGATTAGAAATATTCATTAAACGTTTAGGAATGGAGGGTAACTCAAGGTGGTACTGTATACTCCTTCAACAGGAAATGCAGGAAATATTGCTTAATGATTGTGAGACAGTCATTTAGACATAATTTAAATGTCCAAACTTAACATGTCCCAAGGCATAAGAACCTGAATGGTTAATAGGGCGATTATTATTAAGAGCTTGCTATAATGAATGCTGGAGTTTCATTTAGAACATGTGAAGGTCAGTGAAATTCAGAACCACGTATACTTGTTAAAATAGTTTTTTGTCACTATACCATATTTAAGAGTATTTTTATCCTACTCCCAAACATCTACTGGTACTAGATTTATGATCTGGAAGCTCCAGGATTCTCAAAGCTATCTACAGAAAAATCAGAGTTTAAGCATAAATCACCTGTAAATCAGCAGCATGTTTGTGTTCATGTTTTCCCGTTTCTTTGGTTTTCAACTGAGTTTTTAAGGATATTTTAAGAGTTTTAAAGGACTATTTTTTCATTTTCCACACCTTTTATGTCAGTGTAGTTTATTTAAATCTAGCTACCCCTTTCCATTCACCAGCTCATAGTTCTGCTGAAATCAAGGGTCATAATCTTGACAGACTAATTTCTCTCCACTCCATTCTTACTGGGAAAACAAACAAACAAACAAAAAACAGTGCAAACAGAAACCTTCCTGATGATTTCATATGTATGAAAACTGAGAGCACTTTTCTAGCCTGTCTGGAGTGGATGTTCAAGATGCAGCAGAGAGGTGCAAAGAGGGTGAGTCACTTCATTGTGTGGGATATTGTTATGTTAATTTTCTGTCTTCATATAACAGGTATTTGACTGAGAAGTTAGCTCCAGTGACACCAGCTACTCCAAAAAGAAGAAAAGTACATTCAATTCCTCCTTTCCCCTCTCATCTTTACAGTGAGAAGAAGAAGAGAGTATGTATTAGAATTTAGTTCAAAAGTAGTAGCTACAGCCCTCATGTCCCCGAGTTCAACAAAGGCTCACAGAACTCTTAGTTCAATAGAAATTTCCACAAATAAAGTAGTTCACTAATATTTCAAACTGGACAACGGTCTTTAACGTATAACTCCCTAAGGAGGTTCCCCTTTTGCAGCCTCCCAGCCTCCACAGCACCATGAAAAGTTTTGGTGCCTCAAGAAAGATCATTATTTCTTTTATACGGTTCGTTAGAGTGAACTGTGAATGGTGGTTTTTCACGAAGTATTGAGCTGAGCAATAGGGAGAAACAGCAGCAATTGTGTCTATCCTAATAAAAGAATCCACAGAACATTCCCCTGCTCTAGAATTCAGTCATCTCTTCCATTGTAATTGAGAACGTAGTCCCCTGAATGGCATAGCCTGGGACATTTATGCTAGGTCTATATTTGGAAGTTAGCAGAGACCTGGGGTTATTCTCAATAAGCAGTTTGGCCATAGTCACCCAGTTTTAGAAAGTAAGAGCTTAGCAGTTCAGACTTGAGCATTTCCAAAGCAGTTATCCTTGTTTCCAGAGAACAGTTGAACACAGCTTTAATTTACTAATGGAGATATAGCTCCTCTTGGGCTGTGACACTCTGGGTCAGATGAAACTCTGTGAAAACAGAGAGTGCATCTTCCCAAGGAGCAATGTGGCACACTTAGTTTGCAAAAGATTATGGAGTTCATGGAGAAGCGGAAATAGAACGCCAAACATTTCACATCAAGTATGAATATAGTTGCCAAGGAAAGCAGAGAAAAAGCATTCGGCAAAGTCTTGGAAATCATAGAATCATAGAATCATAGAATCATTATGGTTGGAAGAGACCTCAAAGATCATCAAGTCCAACCATATACCTGATGCCACCATGCCCACTAAACCGTGTCTTGAAGCACCACATCTAAACGTTTTTTGAACACCTCCAGGGTCGATGACTCCACCACCTCCCTGGGGAGCCTGTTCCAATGCCTAACAACTCTAACAGTGAAGAAGTTCTTTCTAATGTCGAGGCTCAACCTGCCATGGCACAACTTGAGACCGTTTCCTCT
>NW_009621450.1:0-19615 GCF_000690535.1 Cariama cristata | reverse complement strand
AAAATTATAAGTTATTTTTATAAAATTACACATTATTTACATTTTTTTTAAAAGCACCATTATACCACATATTACTTAACAACAGTCCCATATGTGAGCAACATTAGTCCAGATCCTGAGAGGCAAGGTAACCTCTAATTTTAAAAGGCTTACAGTAAACTGGACTAACCTGTTTTGAATCACTAAAAGCCTGCCAAAGGAAAAAGGTTAAGGCTAACTGGGTGCAATAAAGAACCACATTTGACATGTCCTAACATTTAATTCATTATTCAGGTAATCAAAGGCATAGAAACACAACAGCATAAACCAGCTTCTTCTACAAGGATACCATGCCTAAGCAATCCCACAACTGACACCGAACAAGGGCTTAGATGAGATTTTTAACAAGTTCATCTTGAAACCTCAGATTTAAAACCACCAAAAAGCCACTGGAACCAGCACAGTGCTTTTGTATCATGACCTACTTTTGAGGTTACCACACAATTTAGGCCACCGAAGCAAGGTCTGGGTCAGGGGAAATCATTCTGCAGCACGTTGTGAATGAAGACGATAGGGAACAATCCACCTCGCACGGAGAAGCGGCATTTTTCCCCCACTTCTTACAATGCAAGTTTTTCCCTGCCCTCAGGACTCTTCACATACTGTAATCCAGTTGACGTCTTTTACAACCTCTGCCTTGCTGTTGTTTAAGCCAGGGCATAACTTTTGAAAGATATACTCATCTAAGTAAATGATTCTGGCAGCTCTCCTACTATTAAGGCTGAATGTCTGACATCCTCAGCTCCCCCAACAAATCCATAAAAATATCCAATCACCCCCAAAATAAAGAGCAAGGGCATGTGCTGCTTCATTTTAAAACCGTTAATGAAGACTTGTTGTACCCTTTCCTTGGTATGTATACAAAATTCCAGAAATTATTAAAACCTGACATAAGCAGGCTTCCAACTTCAGCACTGCCAATATTAAGTCTTCCCTAGGGTTGCCCGTCTACTTCTTTCCATAAAGCTTAGCCTTGACCAGAATCCCCCTTGCTTTCTTGGGACCCTCTTTCTACCCCCTTCCAGCTTACTTGGGAAGTGACCCAAAGTAAGATTTTGGCTCATGCTGGAAGATATGGCGATACAGTCACAGATGGCAATCTGTGCGTGACAAACTCCCCCGATGGGCTTTTTCCTGCCCAGACATGTGGGGAGGAACAGAAAGCTTAAGACATAAGGTGGAGAGATAAAGGTCCTCATGACATCAGGGAGAACACCTTTGTAAGATGGCACTATTTTCCTCATTCTTTACATTTTGGGGGCCAATGTAATTTCCTCAGCCTGATCATATTACTGGGAAAAAGATGTAGGAAACCATGGGTCTTTATGAAATTACTGAAACAATTCTGGGAGGACATCTTTTTAAAAAGGATCCAGACTTTAATGTGAGACAGACTTTATTCAGTGGATTGGATACTATATCGCTCCCTGAAGGCACAGCCTGTTACTAATATTAGATTAGATTGCATTGTTAAATCACTGCTGCTGCTGTTTTTAGTAGGAAATACTTTACTTTCTTAAGCTGGGGAGGTAGCATTATCTGATTAAACTTATTTTTTGTTTTACTGCTAAGTAAAAAACTTCACATATGATCCCGTTACCTTCATGTTTATTAATACAGATACATTAAACAAGTAGACAGCTAAGGTGATATGGGCATAAATAGCAATAGAGAAGCTCTCCCAGCTAGTGGAAGACAAGAGCTGGGACCAGTGATGCTGGTAAAACAGGCACTAAGAAGCAGTTTAACACTACAGCAAAGGCACAGGCATGACTTATTTATGACAGCTGGATCTCCAAGTAGCAGGTTCTACCCCCAAAATTAGATAAAGGTTAAGGGCAAGATAGCAAGCACTAACAGCTAAATACTTTTAAAAAAAACCAAAAAATAACAACCTAGTCACCACATAAGCACAAAGAACTCAAACTCATGGGGATGGAGATCACTCAGGCCAGTGTGCAAATATGCTGTTATGGTCCGACACTGCTCCAAATAACTTTCACTGAGAAAATCCACCAATTTGGTCAGTTAGGCACAGTCAAACTTCAGTCTGGCACGAGTTAAGTATGGCCCAGCTTAGGCATGCCCTACTAAAAGATCCTCAAGTTTTTAAACCATGTTGAACATGAGAGTTATCTCCCATTAGAATTAAATTGATTCATTCCCTCTGTCTCAATGAGGTAGGAGAGAGGAAAACAAAATTCAGGCTATCATCAGGGAACATCTTAATACATTACTAAGTGGATTAACTGGAGCAACCTTACCTTCCTGCAGAAGCAAGGACAATGTTTAACTCAGCGAGGCCGGTAGCACAAGATTAATCCCAACTATCAGTACATTGTTGCCACTAGAGCTTTTTTTGCAAGTTCTTTCACCAAGGCTGTCCTCCTGATTGCACAGTGTGGGAAAAAAGTATACCAACACAACCATTCGCAAATTACTCTCCAGAATGAGCAATACTTTCTATAATAGGTTGAGACTAGTGTTTTGCATGAATATTCATCCATAAAGAATAGTCAAGCCAGGACCAATTACTTAGTCTGTATATGCAAAGTTAGATACTCCTTGCAGATGTTACTGTACCTATGATGAAGGGCACAATACTTTCATGTGCTGGCATTTGAACTAATTATATTCACTGCTCTGAAAATTCACAGGCTGGTTTCTTCAGGCTGTAAGTGCTTAAGAAACCCAAATACTGCCAGAATATGTATTAGAAAATTACAGCAGCTATTCAATAGATCAAGACAAAAAAAAGCGAGCACAGCATAGATCTTCATAAGCTGACTTCCTCTAGCATATCATTAACGTCTGCAAAGTCTAATTCATTGGAATTATCTCCAATTACCAGTCCCTAAACGCATTACCATCATTCAGTCTCAGAAAACTCTGTTAAAGTAAGCTTTTGAAAGCATCCATAGAATTTTGTTCACTCTCCAACGAAGACGGAGAAGTTAGGTTTTGGCTGGATTTTACCAACTTTGAGGAAATAGTTACTCCCTCATAGAAAAACCAAAACAACACAGAAGCAGGTTTCTCACATTTCAGGTTCTCGAAAGGGTTTGTAAACAACTATAAAAACTGGTTATATCATCTTGCACTTAATATTCTCATTTTGCCTTCTTTGAGTGGACTCACAGATCAAACTGGTACATCATCACTGTGGTAGCTTGGTAAAAAGCAACCGTACACAGTCTAACCTGCAGTTTGAGCATGAGTGCTGGAAACTGTCTCTTGTCAGTGTAAAGGAGCAAGATCCCTTCCCTTCCACCTCTTCCCCACCCCAGCTTCGCATAGCTTCCCTCCATCTGGGCCAAGTAAAATATTCTAACATCCCCTGATGAAGTGTTAAACAGAGCTGACCACTATAGCATAGAAAGAAAGGAATAAAGCCGGTTAGAGAGAAATTCTTATTTCTTACTTACTTCCCCCCAGCATCCAAGGAGGCCTGCCTCCTCCTAATGCAACTGCGCGGCAAAGGGTGCAGTAAAATAGCTCCTTCTCAGCCACTTGACCTCAAGCCTGCGATGCATTAGGTGTTGCTAATAGAGGAAACAGCTATAGGTTAGAGCAGCAGTTTTATGGTGCAGCACCTTCAGTAAACATCTTTAGTGTCTCCCTTTTGAAGCACAAATGATTACAAACAAGCATTGAGAAAGCACACTCCATAAAAAGCATGGCTAGAGCACTTGAGCCGATCCCTGCTCCACTTTTTCAGACTGTCCCAAATACCAGCATGACAGACATGTTTATGTTCATTGCCATGAAGTATAGCTATTTGATTTAGTTTCTCAATTATTTAAATAAACATTTGAACTGACCTAGCAGTGATGCATAGCCCTGTTTAAGTAAGGTGTAAGATAAAGAACCAAAATTAAGAATCCCCTCAACACCAATAACTAATAAAATTATAAATCTTAAGAATACCAGAGAAATACTGTTTGGCCAATAATACGGATAAATCAGTGCTTAGAAGGGTTGCATCACCACACTGATTTCAGACCGAATCTACAGCATTTAGGAATAATACAGTAAGAACTTCTGCAAACAGTACTTTAAGCAAAGTAGGTGAAACATGCCATTTAAGAGTTACACCTTCCAAGAGGAAGAAATACAGTTAATGAACAGATAACACTTTGGCCAATACAGTGTATTTACAAACCATCCATTTTAGAAAATTTTAGCACAAGTAATATTATTTAGACAGTTGGTTTATCAGCAGCCCCGTAGAAAGCTGGTGGCCACATTTAAGAGCAGCTTGATCAGTACATATTTTAATTTTGGACTATGAACAAATGCTGTTTTAGTAGTGTGTTTTGCCAAGCTGTAACCCTGTTAGAACTGGCAGGATAAGATATTTACTGACACCCAGGCTAAAATAATAAGAGGCTACAAGTGCTTGGCAGTTGGACTGGATACATAAAGACCTGCTAGCAGGGAAATATTTAGAGGACTCAGACCTCTTCCATTTGTGACTTTGTAGAGTTACAAAACACTTGCAAAGGCTTGTCACAGTTTGGTGTTTTTACCTAATTTGGGAACGACTGTCAGCCACTCTCTTCTTATAGGATGCACAAGCTCCAGCATCCATACCACTTTAACAGCATACACCTGGACCACTATGGGATGAGACTTGCAGATGCTCCGTACCAAAGCAGAAGCGCTTTTATAGTACGCTGTCATATCAATGCCATCACTTCAGCAGTTCTTACAGCTGACAGTCACCTTCGACAGGTGAAAATGAAAGTAAACACATCTCACAGTCTAGGTTTAGTCCTGTCACATTGAGACAATTTGATCATGCTCTGTCAGTCCATCAACTTTTCCTGTATGCTTGCCGCAAAATATACAGCTGCCATCCTTCAAGGGAAGTTTTACACAGAACCTAATGAATTCTTTAGGGACAAAGCTGCACTGGGAGATAGGGGCAGGTCTCATCCACGCAAGTGTAAGCATTATTGTATGATCTACAGTATAGATCTTGTGCCCCTGTAAATCCCCAGAGAGAGATTTTCCAGGGGCAGAGCGGTTAAGAGGAATCAGCATAATGGTTTAATCAGCTGCACTCTATTTGTTACAGGCCAGCCAGGGCTACCACAAGCAGGCAATGCAGGCAGTACAGATGCTATCCTACATTTAACTAGCTTGAATATTGGTTGGCCTTATGAACTATTATTCCGCCCCTCCTAAAAAAACAACCAGCAAATGCTGTTTGAAAAACATCTAGTCTCTCACAAGCATTTTCTTTGGAGGCTACCATCAGATACGTAGCCTTAAATTACCTAAAATATCCTCAATGAATCAATTCTATACACACAGTAAAGCAGCTTTTCTTGAATGTCCCTAAGGACAAAATATCTTTGCAATAGTTTTTACTGGACTATGCATGCTTCTTCTAGTAGGAGAGCTTCTTTGCATAAAAAGGGCATTTAAAGTCAAGAAATCATAGCCAACACTAATTTAGTTTTAAGATTCAAAGTGATTGTACTTGAGTTGTTTTTTAGATCGAGGGTTGCTGGCATAAAGAACATGGTAGTGAGAAGTTCAGCCTATACAAGCATGAGTGATTGTTTAGAAAACAAAGCTAGTCTAGTGGTTGTTTCTTTATGCACAGCTAATTGCATAGCAGCAAGAGTACCTTTGGAGATCATTCTCAGATGCAGAATGAATTTGTGGTCAGATAGTATCACAGGTATTTCTGTAGGTAGGTAGAGCTGCTGTAATACTTGCAGGCACTGAAAGCAGCATGTGAGAAGAGCAGGACAATGAGGGAAACGCCAGAATTTCAGTACACAGTATAGCATGATACTGAAGCCGAGTTGGCAGGTTATCCTACTAGGCATCTAATATCCTCAGAAAGGCATCAGATCCTCTATTCAGAAGTGCATTCACTAGAGTCAGAGAACAAGTAATAATTTTTCTCATTCTGTTACCCTGGATAGATCCTGAAGTCTCAAGCCAAGTGAGAAATTCAGTTAGGAGATAGGGAAAGTAGTAGTAACCTGAACACCTGACAAAATAGGCTTGGTTTTGCACCTTTACTGTTTAAAGAGACACCACAATATACATGCAGTTAGAGTAAGCCATCTTCAGAGGAAGAAAAATAAAAGGGACTCCATAGTCTATATGAGTATACCTTCAACATAAACAGCAGCTCCAAGAAATTCAGGACCCCAGAACTGATCAGGTGAATATAGATGCAGACTTTGAGTATCTCCTTTACATTTTTTTAAATACGTACCAACTACAGCTTAGAGAGTAGCAAGTGACATTTGTTGAGTGTTGAAAGATAAACAGGAACAGCAATGTCCTGCTCAGAGAAGTCTTTAAGATTAGCCTAACATGCACCTAACACTGAGGGACCTCCTATCTCAGGGGCTGTATGGCTATTCACAGAATTTATCAGAGGAAGAACTGACCAAATTGACAGCTGATCAATGAACGCTGCCTTTAATGCACTGAAGCTATCTGCTTAGGCATCTCAGTTTGACAGGAGCCTTCTCTATGCTATTAGACCATTTGTGAGTAATAACACAGCAATGGCATGGGCTTCATTCATCTTCTGTCATCCACACACCTTTATTATGCTGCTTAAAGTTTGTGGTTGCACCACTGACTTTTCCTCATCTTGCTCCACTCGCATTCAGTCTGGCTTCACCCTCTGCTGCTCTGCTTGTATGGTAGAAGAAATACTGATAAAGGATTTTTAGCATCTACTCTTTGCTCCGGTTTAGTCTTTTTTTTTCAGCAGAAGCTGTTGAGAACAGGCATACCCCAAGCTAGGGCATTCAGTTCTTTGCTTTAAGCTTTCATCGCTTTCTGTTCTCTGACCCTAAAGGGGTAATGGATGCAGAGTCTTCTCACTGCTCCCCTGGAAAGCTAAGCCTGACCTTACAGTATTCTAGATGTTACATTTCCAGTTCCCTGATACGTCACTCCTGATCAACTCTTGGTGTCTTCTACTTGCTATAATATACTAATTCTTCCATTTTCAAAACTGACTTGATCATCATCTTCCAGATGATGACTACAACTGCTCACAGCAGCAACCCAAGCAAGGAGCATCACTAATCACATGCAGAGGTCAGGTAAAGTATGATGTTAGCACACATACACCTGGCTGAAGCTGTTAGGTGTTTTTGACTCTAAGTTTCAGAAAGGGATGCTTTATTTGTGTACTGCAGAGGAAGTCACAGGCTTACATTTGTGGGGAAAAACAGGAGGACAGTTAATTCCTACAAAGGGATGAGTTGAAGTTGCAAAACCAAAGTCAAGTACTTGACTGAATATTGCATTAAATTACCTAATCTCATCTTTTCAAAAAGAGTTTTAAGTCTTCACACTATTTCTTTAAAGAACTGCTCTACTTTTAACTTTGAGTACTTTCTCTTATCAGTTCATTCTGGTACAAGATAGTGGCTTGGCTTCCAACCCAGTTCCCATGAAGATAGTTAACACTTACAGGATTCCTTTCTCTAAGATCAGAACTAGCTAAATCCATTTATGACACACAGAGTTGATAAGGGATAGCACATTTGTCTCTGAATTATTTCACTGCTTTGGGCTGGTTCCCTCACTGTTTGCAAGGTGTTTACAGGCAACAGTTTGTTGGAATTAACAGACTTGTCATTCAGGTTAAGGAACAACTTTACCATGTACTTGGCTAAGTCCTTGAACAACAGACAAAGTTGGCACCTTGATATAGTGATGTACATACTAGTCCTAAGTATTTGCAGCGTTACACTTCTTAAAATATATGGCTGTTAAAAGCAAGCAAACCGAAAATACCAAGTGAATGAGGCTTTGAGGAACTGGTAGAGTTATCCAGCTCAGACTGATGACATTAATTTTGCCTGGAATTTCCAAAAAGCCTGTTGCAAGCACTTTGGCATACTGGATGGCTTGTTATAGGCCTTCTCTGGTTTCAGTTAGAGACTTGTAGAATCGATTCTAGACAACTGGACTTGCCTGAATTTGGTCACTCAGGAAGTCTTCCAGGAAAAATCCTACTCTGAAACACATGAAGATTTTAATAAATTAGCAGTTATGTAGGATTTCACAGATCTTATTAATAAGCAGTAGTAGGTGCTGTGCATCCCTGTATTAAGGTTCTGGCAACCTTAGGTAAAACCACCGCAGAAGTGGGTAGGACAATCAGATGGACTTAGAGAACATTACAACAGCTTCCACAACTTTTGCTACAGGGTATATCTGACTCCAAAATAGTCTAAGTAGGGTTTCAGAAGCTTTCTAGTGTTGGTCCAGAAGTAGCATGAGCTCATACACTGAGAGCAGACTTACTGAACAGATCTAAGGGCTGCAAAGGACAGTCTCAGATAAAAACAAAAAACCCAGCAAATATTTACTCAAACACTGCTCCTGCTAGCAAGTTAACTAGAGAATGGATTACACATTTTTCAGGAAGACCTGTGGATTATAGCAGAGAAACAGAACCCAAGCCAATATTTGAAAGCAGATATTCTTACTTTTGTCCTAGTGTTATATTAGAGGTGAGGATCACCTCACATGACTAATGATTCCTCATCAAGCACAACAACATTCATCCTGAACACTTCAGTGAGCAAAGCATGCTGTACATAAACAGATTGAGCCAACTAGAAAAAGCCGGGGGAGGAAATAAGAAAAAGGACAAGAGCCAGAGTACATGACTACAAGTCTGAAGGGCATGAAAATATTCTACTTAAAGGCTTGACAGTAGGTTTCAAATGTCAAAGCTGTCAAAAGGACACCATGAAGTGATCTCTCCATCAGAAGTAATGATTTGCCCAAGTTGTAACCAGGATTATTGCATATTTTCTACATGCTATCAGTAACAGAAGTGTTATTATCCATCATGAGAAAGACAAAAAGCAGGTTTACTCCCTCCTTGCCACGCTCATTGATAACTTTCTCCTGGCTCTACAAGCTGAGGTTCCTCCTTGCAATTCTTGCATCTTCAATTGTCAGCACACACACACAATTGCCTAGCTACCAGGTTCCACAAAGTCAGACATTTACACATGCCGCACATGTAGTTGTGCACCTTCAGCAATAATATGGGAAGCTGAGAAAGGAAACTATTCGGTTCTTGTAGCCTGTAAACAAGAAAGTACATTTAGTATTTGACTCACAAAGATCTTAAAGTGGATGCAAGTTACTGGTCAGCACATGGAGGTATTTGACACTTTAGCCACTTGTCATAGTGAGGAAGCCTGTATGGTAAAAAATTTCATGGGTGTTGAAGCTTATTTTAACAAAAACTGTAGCTTGCCCTTCTGGGTTGTATTTTATTTTGGCAGCTTTACTGCGAACACTGTGCTTAGTCATTTTACTTTTCCAATTACAGTACCAGCTTATGCAATAAACTAATGTGTTTACTGTTTGAACAATCACCTGCCAGATTTTTGGGAGGAATAAGTTTTGATCAAAGCAATGAGTAGTTAAGCATAACATATACTTAAATATTTTAGGTTTTAAGAGTCTAAATAGACTTGAAATATCTTAGTGTTGCTTTGTTTAGCAGTCAAGATTTAATAGACAAAACAGGGGCACCATATCCCTGTTAAAGCAAAATGTATTTATCTTTTAAGAGCTTTAAGTTTTTGTTCTTCCAGTAGAAAATTTCCAAGTTCAACATATTTCCCCTATAAAAATATTTCTGCAAAATAGGCAGACTTTTGACCCATGAACTTCTCTGGAGAAATACAGATCATCATACAGTAAAACAGCCACAGTTCAAAAGGCCACTTTCATTTGGTTTTAAACCTTTATTTTTAAGCCAAAAGATACTTAAATTTCTAAGTTGCAATTCCACCTTAAAACAGCCATGATGTGACACATTACTATCCTTAGCTTGCATTCTAGTTTTCAATCAAGTTGCAGTGAGTTTACATTAACTCAGCTGGGGTAGACAGGGTATACAAATGATTGATATACTAGGAAAAAATAAATCCTGTAGGAAAAGAATTCATGGCATCTGTAAAGTTCTTCCTACTTATATACACTGCAGTTTGCATTGACTGCAGATAACCCAAAGACGTTCTCAGCTCCCCTTCCTTCGAGGACTTACTCTGCCCTTGCTCACCACTCATCATATAAGGGCAACTACCCTGTATTTTCCCCGATGAAAAGATACTTGTCCTGTAACAATAAGCTTCAACCAGAATTAAATCTTCACTGGCGTGGAGAGCAAAACTCTGCAAATGAAGTGTTATCAGCCTTCAAAATCCAGAACTCAAATTAGTTTAGACACAAGTGTGCCTGGTTCAGTATGAATTGTTAATTCCTACCAAAGAAAATAGTGCAATCAAAAGACTCCGGTTTACTTTAGGACACACATGGAGTAACATAACCAGCCATCTCGGTAGGGCCTTCAGAGGCCTGATCCCAGATTTCTTTGCTGGATGGAAAATAAACTGAATATATGTGGGTGCCTTCTCATTTGCTTTGTATTAAACACTTTCTACCATGAGGAGCAGGTGTCACCACCATTTCCTGGGATTAAACTGATTTCAGAAGCATTGGTAGTTATACACTAAAACCATACTCCGAATCCCACTAGATCATGAACAGTGACACTTGTCCGTCACTTTGGATACATCCTTCCCCCATATGCTGTGAATGAAACTGTGCACCTAACTGATGAGAAAAAGCTACCCAGACTTTCAGGCTTTCCCTGCACAATCTACAGTTTAAGCCTGTGCCTAACCTTCTACTTAGAAGTCTGGGGAATGCAGACTTAACATTAAAACTACAAGCCCAGATATTAACAATTTGAGATGTATTCATCAGTCATGTAAGTCTTCTGTATTTTCATTCTTTCCTGCAGGGTTGGAAGGGTGACAGCATTATTACAAGCTTAAACCCTTTCAGATGCAAGAGACAGACTTGTGTAGCTTTAGTCTTAGCTGCTCGTATCAAACATCTTAGAGCTACAGTTTTTCCTGTGAGCCTAATAAATTAATGAAGGAAAGTTCGGGGCTCTTGCTTGCTTTATCAGATACAACAGAGCTGAGAAACTTCCAGCCTTGGCTTCCTGGTTTGCTCTCCATCTAGTCCAAGATTTTAAAAATTACTCCAGTGAAAGCCAAGAATTGGCCAGTATTCTTACTGTTATTTGAAAAGATACCACCATTATCCAGACAACCAAAAAGGAATTTATTTAATCCCTACGTCAACAGCCAGCAAGAAAATGAAGCAGTATAATGGCACCAGCATAACCACGCCAGGTAAGAATTAGAAAGGATGCTGGACAGTCACTGAAACAAAAATAAGGAACCTGTTTTTATTTAATATTTGTCACTGGCATGCTTCCACTCATTTTCCAAGTTACAGGTAGATGCAATATTAATGAACTGAATGCTGCAACTGGAGATAAACAAAGCATTGCTTTCATTTGCACAGTACTCGCACCCTGACCACACTAATTTAGATGCAAGATGGACAGTATATGGCATGGTGGAGATGTTATAAATACAGAGCTGAAGTATTAGAACACATTAACATTAGATTCAGCCCTTATTAGACAATATACCCTCAGCATTAAAGCTTGGGAAACTATCAGCAACATTACTCCTCCTCCTAGAACACCTCTCTAGTTGAGACTTTTTCAAGCACAAAGCAATTTTACTGAGAATGCTTGAAGCACAGAACTGCAGCAGCTTTCTTATCGCATTTCCTAGAGGCAAGACCTCCAAATCATTAGGACAACAGCAATTTCTGCATGTAATGATGAAATCTTACTCCCTACTTAAAGAATTTACCTTTTGTAAGCTGTGGTGTATATATTCAGTCTTAATAGAGTAATTGCTATATAGGGACTTAAAGCTTTCTCTAATAGGGATGTTTGACCACAGGCCACTTACCAGCCTGTGGCTTTGTCAGCAGAAGAGGCCCTAAAACTTCAAAGATTCATGAAGGCCATCAGGGACACGTCAATTACTAAATTCCAAGTAGGCAGAATGAGGTTGTGATCCACAATCAAGGCAACTTGTTGTCAAGTTCATTGATCCTGCAAGTAAGATATTTAGGAATACACACAGAGACTCCTTACAGAGCCACCCAGACAGTCAGTCTGACCAAAAGCTTCTGAAAGAGGCTGAAGTTAAGGGAACAGTGTAGCCATTATTGTACCAGTGATAAATTTAGGCATTAATTACAACCAGTTATTCAGTAACCAGCCTTAACACAGAACTGGAACTGATCACTTGGAAAGAGGGGTAATTTAGGAGCGTAGTTAATGAGGAAGAGAAAGCTACTAAGTGCAGCTCAGGGAAGTACTGTGCAGCGTTGGGCTGCTGGCATGAGCTAAAAGTTTGTAGTCTGACGAACACATGTTTAGTAGTTTGCAGTTAGTGAGCACTGGGGCGGGGGCTTGTGTCTAAGTGTAGCTTTCCATGAAAGGTCTTGTGCAGAGGTAGGAAGATGCAAAGAAATCTGTTTAAGAAGTACAGAGTCAAGTTTATACTGAACATCCCTGAGACGTTAGGTTTTACATAGGCAAAGTGATATTACTAGATCTAGCCATAAACAAGCTAAAAATACCCTGAGATAAAGGAGTAAGGCTCTATCTTAAGTCATGACACCAAAGACTATTACTTGATCACAAGTATATCCTACTCTTCCTAACTAGTAACGTTATAACCCTTTAATATCAAGCCCACTAGATCAATAGGCATCTATGGAAGATGCTAGCACAAGATTCACTGGATGGAAACCCAGACACTTTTATAAACAGGTTAACTTGGGGTTACTACGCAGTTGAAAGGCCATGCTAGATAAAAAGTATATCTGGCATTCCAGTCCAGCTCATATGCGTACAAAGAAGATTAGAGATCCCACTAGTACTATGGCGTCAAAAGGCTTATTTTCAAATGGCATCCTGAATTGTCACGCAAACTATCCCAGAGTGACCATCTGGAAGAGGACATCTCATCTGGTTCAATGCCCTTTCTCCAGTAGACTGAGAGATCAACTAATGTGCTGCTGCATATTGACAGTTTTGAACAGACCATACCTGGAAGACGATGAATTGGAAAGGTGACGTGAAAGCAAAGAGCAGGAAAAGCTCCAGCTGTAAGGCCAGCAATAACTGTAGGAACATGAAGGGTACAGACAACTGCCAAGTCACTCCTTTTTTCAGCCCACTGAAGGAGCTAAATGTTTCGACTTTTAGACTGTGACAACCAATGTGAATGGCAACCGGAGCCACAGAAGTGCTACAATGTTGGAAACAACAAGGATAAATCCTGCACTAAGAAGTGTAAGCCTTTTCCCCATCTACACCAAAGTTAGAACGAGAGCAAGAGCCAAGAAAAAGAACAAGAACAAATCTACATCACAAGCTGATCCCCCTAGATACATTTCAGACAGCAAACAGGACATGTGCACTAGATGTTAGTGTTAAAGCGAGTTGTGCATTTGTTTTGGGTTATTTTTTGAACTCTTGGGAGTTAGCTGGCCAGCCACGGCACTCTGAGGAGCAATAGTTCAGACTGTCAAATCACTCCTCTGGGAGTTCCCAGAGCCAGACTGCACAGGCCTGTGTACTTGCTCACAGATTCCCCTTGTAAAATAGGAGGAGTATTTTTACCCTGAATGTGTGCCTTCTCCCTACCCACAAAACAACCTGAAGCTCTTGTTACCTGGAAGCAAAGAAACTATTTTAATAGTTGACTCTTGTTCCTCCTATTTGTACTCCCATAAGATTGATAAGCAAGTTGTAGGTTAAACTGCGCTCAGATTAAGTATATTATGGAAGACCGCTTGCTGTGTACAAGTGATGATAGGAAATTAAGTGGCAAAGAAATCTGACTGTTCTCTCGTCATTGCTTGTTGGGTTAAGCCACCAGTTTCTGGATATGGTCCAGGAAGACTGATCATATATTCAAGGACAGAATGTAGAAGATAAGCGTGACATGCAGTTGTGCTTTTGTAAAACAGCGCTTTGGGTTCAGCCCCCAGTTAGATCATTTATTTATCTGGCACCGAAGGGTGATAATGGCTTGTTTTCAAGTCTCCAAAATAAATGAACTATACTGCATGCAGAAGTAGTCCAGGCCAGCCAGCAGAGGATAGAAAATATGCAGGGTCAGCATAACACTGGTTTCAATTTCAGTTACAAAAACATTAGAGCACTCATTTAAAACAAGATGAGGAAACTAGCTTCTCTCTCTCGCTCTGCGAAGAGCACCAGTCTTACTCTCCCCAGAACATTGATAAAATCCACCTCAGGTATAGTTTAGCAAAACAATTCAGGGGTAATTCTTTCTTGCTGCTGTTTACACATTAAGATTTTTTAAAGCATCTCTGGTCTATTCCTTAGGGCTAGGTTTTGTTTACCTCCTACCCTTTTATGCCTTGCTAAATGAGTAGCAGGTATTGACTGGTGATTTCAGTCTTGCAAGGAAAGTAGGTCTCAGTCCGCTCCCAGAGCACCTCAGGCCCCCAGATTAATCAGTCTTCATATAACACTGCAAAAGAGACCGCTAGTCAAGCCTAAAGTGTCAAGCCAGTCGGGCTTTCTAAAGCTAGAGACTAGTTTAACAGCCCTTCATAGATGGCAGTCCTAGAAAGCAAGTCTTCCCCAGTTCTACCTGGGTTTTAAGAGTTTTATTAGTTGCCCGTGTTGTGGAGACCAACTTCCCATCACCTATATATAAAGATTCATGTACAAGCTGACTACATGCCAGTAAAAGCCAAACCAAGGTGAAAGGCAGCTCCTAAGCCAAACCAAATCATTACCCAACGAAAGCCTTGTGTCCCGATGCTTGCCAGAGACACTTGCCAAGAGCAAGTTTGATGAGAAAACCTGGCTGCTTCTCCCAAGTTGTTATAATGCAGTATGCCAGTTGCAGTCTAAATGACTTCATAGCGCTTATTGGAAATACCAGCACTAAGGGGCTTTAGTTAAGCTACTGTGTGCCAGTTTCCCTAAGATGGCAGTTCACAGCACACAAACTACTCAGTGACTCAGACACTGCAGGGCTCTGAATCCATTGCTGAGATGCCTAGAGTTCAGCTTTTAACTTGAGGCAAATTCAGTCTCCAGCAACTCTATCAGAGGTCTAGATTTAATAGTATGAACTCAGCTCTTTTTCATGCAGAGTATCTTATTCCACTTGGAGGAGTGAACTGTGATACAGAAGCGGAACAGAATAACCAGTTTATTCAGGACAGCAATAATTATTCAGTGCTTGGATTCATCAGACCCTCACAGTCCCAGCTGGAGGACAGAATATCCTTTACCAGTGGAAGGTCTGGGTGGTTACTCTGAGTAGGGCTGTGTCCCAAATGCAAGATGTGTGTGTAACTGATAAGCTGCTGACCATAAAACAGTCACTTGATCAGCAGCAGCTTACCAAAAGCATGTCAAATCTTAAATTCACAGCACAGAGCCCCACAACTTAACAGTGTCTGCTTCCCAGAAACAGTGTGGTCTCTGGGCTGTCCAGGATCTCCCATCTGGAAGGTGACTCTCAAACTGAAACACCAGCTATCTGTCAAGCTTGTGTCATTCATCCTGACAGCAGTCATTCTGCAACTGGATCTGCCAGAATGATTTGTATTTTCCGCTTCTGTATGGCAACTTAAATACACAACTCTGCTAGAAAGTTTATTGGACTCAAAAGCAGTTACCAGGCCAGAATAATGCTCTGCTTAGGAAAAGAATTGTTGCAAACACTGATGTCAGTTTAGCACTGGCATATTAAGCCAAGTGACAGCCATTGCACTCCATATTCCCCAAGCTAACCACACTCCATATTCCCCAAGCTAACCACACTGTTGTATGGAAGCTTAGTAAGGCTGACAGTGTGCTGCAAGTTGAAGGACCAGGAGATCTAACAAAATAGTTATCAAATCAGTTAAGCCTTCTCTAATGGAAACTGCAGACATGGCTATGTTGTCAGTGTAGTTTTTATGAATCTTATGCCTATAGCTGGAATAGGTCACAACCTAGGATCTTGCAAGTACTGCATGTAAAGGTCATGGGAGCAAACCCCTAACAAAAACAAAAACACAGCACAAGCAGTTCTTCATGTTCCCAGTTACCCTGCAAGCTGCTAAAGCTTCCCCCTCCATCACATGACAGCCTCATCACTTCCACAGCAGCTCTCCCAGCAGATCAATTGGAAAGACCCATTTCAACTCAAGCAGTTTCGCCTCTGCTCAGCATGCTTTCATGCTAGCCATCACATTTAAGTCAGTTTGAAGTGCAAGTGAAGCTTGTTTTTATCTCAACCAGGAAACCACCGCATGGGCACCATTGCTCAACACACACTGCTTGATCATTTGATGAAGTATTTTAGGGTGGCTTCTGCTGCCAGGAGTAACAGCAGAGGTACAGACTGCTAGTTAAGCTCAAAAAGAACTGCCAGCTGCAGTTTCTTGTCAAGGGCAATGTGAAAGCATTTCACTGGTTTTGCCCAACACACAAGTAGAGGTGCCCATATACTGTGGGTGAAACTGGCTACCTGCTCTAGGAATTGAAGCTTGAAGTCATGAAGCTAAGAACTAAGAACGACAACAGTACATCACAGGCTGAGTTTACAGATTAAGCTAGACAAGATCAAACACTACTGTGTAAAGGAACTGTTTATTGCTTAAATCAGTGTCTGCTGAAAGTACAGAAGTGTTACATGCAATTGTATTCACAACTGCAGGCACTATCTAGCAGCTAGTGGGTCATTTCAGCCATCAGCTTCCCACCTAGGCATTTATAAGATGCCTCTCAAAGCTTAAGCATCCTTTCTAAGCTACTCAGTCGGCAACACATTTTGACTTCAAGGTTTTTCAAACCTTAGATGCAGTTTCACTGATGAAATACTCCGCAGGTACCATCCAACATTAGTATGCTCATACTTTTTAGAAACGATCCATTTAAAACAAGTTTATACAGGAAGAGAAGCAGAGTCCACACATTCCAGCCTTAGCACACAAGCAGGGCAATATTAAATTACCAAGAACTAACTTTCTAGTTGTCAGTGAATCCAGGACTGGAGTGAGTTTAAAGGTAATTAACCTCTGAGGTCACAGCCTTATGAGACAGGTCCAAATTCAGCCTGCTTTCTCTAAGCTTCTCAGAGCCTGTATTCCCACATGGCAGAATAAAGACAGTTGCTTCAGAAAGCTCCTAAAATAGGCTACACTTTTGCTTTAGTGTGAAAAATTAAGGTCACATGCACTTAGACATACAAGCACAGGTATTGTTTCAGAGTTATACCATGCTTCATTGGAAGTCACATAAATATTCAACTTGCATTGCCCCAAAGAAAAGGCACATCAACAAATTTGCCCTTCATCAATTTTGTTGTACCATGACACGGAAGGAGCAGCAAGTTTGCCAGCTATGTCAGTTAGTCTTCTAACCACCTTCTCACCATTAATGAAGGACACCTCCAGCAGAAGACATCCTCCCTTGTCAGCTTAAGACAGTACAAGTGTATTTAAAACAAACTGAATTGCTAAGACACATTTCAGCTTTGAAGGAGAGGATTGCTTTTGACTGCAAGCAGTCCCCATAGCATCCAAACAAGATCACGTCAGCAGATACTGCTCATTCCTTTCGCAGCAACAAACTCCCAGAGAGCAGCAGGTTCCTGCAGGAGTTAACACACATTACACAAGAGGGTTATCTATAGAACCATATGTTTTCAATTTTACTGAAGATGCTTCAGTCATACATAATTGAGTGCAAGTATTGCTATCATTTCCTTGCTCAGAAAGGCATGAGCCAACCCATGTAAACTGGCCTCTGATATTACAAATAGCTAACTAAAATAGAAGTTGTTCCACTGATCCCATCCATTACCTCATGGAAATTATTATTTTGTCATGAAAACTCCCTTAAATACCCAATTTAATCTCATTAATACAGGAATGAAGCTCTCGCTTCCAAGACAGCAGCTGTCACTACCTCTGACAGACGTGGGAACTCAGATGTTTTTGGATGCCTCAGACTACTGGATGCAGTTTTTGGAGCTTAAGATAGTGTCAGCTTTTCAAACTTACAGTAAAAAGTACTTCCGGAAGCATTTATAGCCAGAGTGTCAACTAAATACCTTAATCTGTTTTGAAACCCCTCTCCTTACTTTGGAAAGGAAAAATTAGACCTGTTGAACACTTCATTGATCCAGTATAATCATTAAACAAACCAAGCAAGGAAGACCTTATATTTTGCAGTAGTGGTGTGGGGGAAGAAGGTATACACAAGCTATGGCAGTGCCACCACATCAGCAACCTCTTCTGACAGATATTTACAAAAAAGCCTGACTTCTAGATGAAAACAGACTATTCACCAGCTCACTCTTTCTTTGAGCTCAAGCACCTGCTCAAGCCATATTTCATTAAGTATTTTAGTAGCACTGTCTGATCAAGGCAGTGGGACATGATGCAGATCACACTGGAGAAGTTTGTACAGAGCAATTTCTTCTCATGAATCCTCATAACATGGCAGTTACCTGTCTGTGCTCTGCACTTAGTGCTACCTATCCCTGTAAATCCACTTCTTGTAACATCTCTCCTTTCCTAAAGGGGAAATAACCTCCTCTGTCCAACATCCTGCAATATCATTCCTGTCTTTTCCCATTTGTAATTCACTGCATTAGCCAAGCTCTAGCAACATCGATTCACTCGCTGCACCCAGTGCAAAGTCAGAGCCTTGGCTAGGTCTTTTCCTCACCTTTTTTTTTCCACTCTATAGATAGAGAATACTGGAGGCCAATCACTACAACAAAACTGCCCCACAGGGAAAGTATTTTTCAAGGTCAAACAGTTTCTGCACCTGCTAAAGGTAGTACATTAGGACATCTTAGAGTTGCAAATTGCTGATAACATGATCTTAAGGAAAACTGCAGCTTTCATGGGAGATTTAAGAGGTAAGTTCTAAGTAATTTCTTCCCCAGGACCCTCCCACCATCATATCAGACTAGGTGAGGTGACACTCAACTGTTTTATGATAAAGCATTGAGATCAGGTTACAGATTAAGTGTGGAATTATTAAAATGGCAGACTAGTGAAGTTTAAGAGTCTAAAAAACTACCCTAATTTCCATCTTTGGTCTCTTTGTCAAGTCCTCCTCCAGCATACTCCTCACCCAATATAATCCCAAAGGGGCACACAGCCACCTCTTTCTCATCCCAACTTCACCTCATTTGGACTGACTACCCCAGACACCCCAAGCAAGCCTCTCCAACCCCACCTTACCATTCATTCCTCACCCCTTCCCAACCTCTGCAGCCTCACATCTCCTTTGGCCCAATCCCTCACCACAGAGCTCAACCCTTTCCAACCTCCACCTCTGTAGCCCCATGTCTCCCTTACCACACTCATTTCTTATCCCTCTCCCCCCTCTGCAGCTTCGCATCTCCCTCACCCCGAAGCTCCTCATCCCCTTCCCATCTTTACAGCCCCATGTACCCCTCACCCCAAAGCTCCTCATCCCTTTCTCACATCTCCAGCCCCATAACTCCTTCACCCAAAAGCTTCTCAGCCCTTCCTCACCTTCAGTCCCAGCCACATCTCCCTCTCACCTCTCCAACCTCTCCTCACCTCCCTCACCCCCAACCCTTCCTCACCT
>NW_009621449.1:0-27501 GCF_000690535.1 Cariama cristata | reverse complement strand
GTGGTAGCTCAGTGCGGTGTGCGGGGGGATTTGGTGTTATTTTTCCCAAAGGTGCCTCATCTGCACTGGAGGTGTCAGAAATTAGAGATTTCCCTCATGACCGGCTCCAATAAATGGATTAAAACCAAAGCACAGCAGCAAAAATATTGAAAGTATACTATTTATAAAAGAAATGTAAAACAACGAATGTGTCTTTGATGAATATGATGAATATGATGATGAATAGGAAACCTCCCAATCTTTTCCAGCGTTATTCCCAACTGTCAGTTTAGATCAAAGACTGCACGCTTGAAAACCTTTACGGCAAATCAACTGGATGAAATTAAAGATCCCTCTGGTCTTTTTTATATTCTCCCTTTTCAGAAAGTAAGTAAGATATTCTGAATTGAACCTTAAAGCCAAGTGTAAATTGGTGTTTTAAGGAATAGTTTTCATACAATACGTTCCGACTGCAGGGTTATACTTAGTATCATACAAGAATCAAATTCATCAGTGTGAAGTATAACAGTCATAGAATCAGAGGATCATTTAGGTTGGAAAAGACCCTTAAGTTCAAGTCCAACCATAAACCTAGGACTGCCAAGTCCACCACTAAAGCATGTCCTTAAGTGCCACATCTACACATCTTTTAAATACCTTCAGGGATAGTGGCTTAACCACTTCCCTGGGCCTGTCTCAATGCTTGACAACTTTCAGTGAAGAAATTTTTCCCAAGATCCAATCTAAACCTCCCCTGGTGCAACCTGAGGCCATTTCCTCTTGTCCTATTGCTTGTTACTTGGGAGAAGAGATCGACCCCCACCTCGCTACACCCTCCTTTCAGGTAGTTGTAGAGAGTGATAAGGTCTCCCCTCAGCCTCCTTTTCTCCAGGCTAAACAACCCCAGCTCCCTCAGCCGCTCCCCATCAGACTTGTGCTCCAGAGCCTTCACCACCTTTGTTGCCCTTCTTTGGACACGCTCCAGCACCTCAAGGTCTTTCTTGTAGTGAGGGACCCAGAACTGAACACAGTAGTCAAGGTACGGCCTCACCAGTACTACGTACAGGGGGACGATCCATAGTCCTTCCCTAGTCCTGCTCACCACACTGTTCCCGATACAAGCCAGGATGCGGTTGGCCTTCTTGGCTACCTGGGCACACTGCTGGCTCATGTTCAGCTGGCTGTCTACCAACCCCCTCAGGTCCTTTTCCAAAAGGCAGCTTTTCAGCCACTCTTCCCCAATTTGGTTGTAGCATTGCTTGGGGTTGTTGTGACCCAAATACAGGACCCAGCACTGAGCCTTGTAGAACCTCATACAATTGGCCTTGATCTGTCAATCCAGCCCAGCAGATCCCTCTGCAGAGCCTTCCTACCCTCAAGCAGATCAACACTCCCACCTAGCCTGGTGTCGTCTGCAAACTGAGGGTGCACTCGATCCCCTTGTCCAGATCATTGATAAAGACATTAAACAGAACTGGCCCCAGTACTGAGCCCTGGGGAACACCACTTCTGACCAGCCGCCAGCTGGATTTAACTCCGTTCACCACCACTCTTTGGGCCTGACCACTCAGCCAGTTTTTCACCCAGTGAAGTGTACACCTGTCCAAGCCATGAGCAGCCAAGTTTCTCCAGGAGAATGCTGTGGGAAATGGTATCAAAGGCTTTATTAAAGTCTAGGTAGACAACATCCACAGCCTTGCCCTCATCCACTAAGCGGGCCACCTTGTCACAGAAGGAGATCTGGTTAGCCAGGCAGGACCTGCCTTTCGTAAACCCATGGTGACATTTAATCCTTCCCATTGAAATGTGAATTTAGACATTTTTTCTCTCAAATTTCTTTATATTACCAGTCTATCAATCAATTGACATTTTTTGAGTTCTAGTAATTTTTTTGTATGATTTCATTTTCTAAATAATTTAATTTTTTTTCTAAATTCCTACAGGGTTACTTGGTGAACTGGGATGTCCAGAGACAGGTTTGGGATTATCTTTTTGGAAAAGAAATGTATCAAGTAAGAGCCTTTTTTTAATTACAGATTTTGTGTAGGTTAAATACTGATGAATGGAATTAACGTAAGTACATCAAATATTAAATACAACTGGTGAGCTTACTGTTCTCGTTGAAAGTACCTTCAATTAGAAGTCACGGGGATTTATTTTCTTGCAAACTGAAGAAATTTTTACTTTGAGCTCTGGTGTAGGAATTTAAAAAGCATTTTAATTTTTTAGTCTTGTGTGTATTCATAGGAGTTCATAAGTGTATTCATGAGGAGTTCAGTTCACATATGTTAAGAAATTCACATCTATATAATTAAGAGTTCAAGTTAGTAAATAATAATTATAGACAGATACAATGTGGCTTAGAATTCAAGAAACTGTTGATGTAAAAGAGAATGATGAGCTAGGTCAGGAGCCAAAAGACATACACATGAAGTAACCATCTTTGGCTAACCGTTTTTTACCTGTAAATTGAATGTATAAAATATACATATATGATATTTAATTTTTCTTATTTATCACATGACTTGTATTTAGCACAAGAAGTGTACTAAGGCTTCCGTTTTATTTTTTTCCTTTAAAAAAAATTATATACTCTGAACGTTTTGGGGTTTCATAACACCTAGGAGGCAGAATGGTACTGAGAATGAAAGTAATGGCTCAAAATATCTTAGTCTTCATCCAGAAAAATATACAGTGCTGGCTTTTGATACTTGGCTTTCATTTTAATTTTGGAATTAGATTCAACTTAGTCATGGTTTTGAGGAGAATTTGGTTTTAACTCTTTTTCATGAGTGAAGACTACAGAGAGATACAGCTGGTAATACGTTTAGGGCCATATCCAGTTATGATTGAAGTAAGACTATGAAGTCGTCTTTAAAGGAGTTTGAGGTATCAGTAACTGCAGAAAGTCCAAGATCTTTTGCTGGCCTCATTAGAGGTCACTGGGAGTTTTATTATTGATTCTACTTTGCGCAGCCCTTCATCTTTGGTTATTAGATAAGTAAGTTTGTGATGCAAGTGCTAAGCTGTTGAAGAGACTTACCTTTCTGTAATTGACAAGATTAGTGTAAAGTATCTTACGTTAGTATTGTAGTGTTCCTTTACGGGTATCTCTTTAAAGTGTTGGATTACTGTTTGTAAGGATGGTAACAGGAGCAGAATATCTATGAAGGTGTTCCCTTCTATTATGTTTTTGCCCATTAATTTGATAAAGTTGTATCACTGTGTAAGAAGTTTTTAAAAAAACCTAAAACTTTCTAAGCCTAGCTTCTACAAACAGATATGGCAAGTGGTAATCATGTCTTCAAATTGACATGATCTTCAACTGCTACAAAAGATGCTAATGGAGTATTAATTTCTAAGTTTTGTGTAATGACAGTCTTAATATATTTTTCATAGGTGGATTTTGTAGATACCAATATTATTATTACTGAACCTTATTTTAACTTCAGTTCAATACAAGAATCCATGAATGAAATTTTATTTGAAGAATATCAATTTCAAGCAGTTCTTAGAGTAAATGGTGAGTCTATCTCCTTCTAGTTTACATCTATATATTTTGAAGGTTAACATTGTAAATAAATAAATAAGCATGCATGCATATGCACACACATGTATATATAAAGATAGTAAAGAAATTACTTAATTTCCTTCCTGGCTCTTGACTAATATGCTCCTGTATGTACTCTAACTGGATTAAACTTTTTTTTTAAAAGAAATTTCAGCTATACTCTTATACTATTTTCTTAAGAGTGTCATGGTATGTATTTAAAGGCAATTTGAGGGGAGTCAGGATGACAGAGATAATGGATGGATTTTGAAACAGGATAGCATTTGAGAAAGTCTACCAAAAATTTGCATTAAGTCTTTCATAGCTTTCCTTTTTTAGGGGGGAGTGGGGCTGGGTTTTTGTTTGGTTTTGTTCTGTATTAGCAAATAAAATGCAGCATTACAATCAGGAAATGTATTGTGTCTTACAGGGAATGCATAAATAACATCACAACCCTTCTGAAAGATAGCTGGACATAGGCTACTCCTTTAGTTAGGTTTGATGAATTGTGGTGTGATCAGTCTGCTTGGACTTTAGGAGAGGAAACTGAACGTGGACTGGAATTACTGCAAAAGAATAAATGGAGGCATATATGATACTTAATTTTATCCACTGTCAAAATTAATTCATGTGTTGGCTGTAGTATTATGTATTGAGGTCTTGGAAGTCTGTCAAAGGCATTTAAAATATGAAGGAAGTACACTTCCATATCATTGCAAATTCTAAAAGTGTATGTTCATGTAAAAATAGAATGAAATCTTCTGTATTTCAGCTGGAGCTCTTAGTGCACACAGGTATTTCCGGGATAATCCATCTGAGCTATGTTGTATCATTGTGGATAGTGGATACTCTTTTACACACATTGTACCTTATTGTAGAAGTAAAAAGAAGAAAGAGGCAATCATCAGGTAAACTGCAGTAAATATTTTCCAGAAGAATTGTTTGCTATGCCTGAAGTTAATAATGACAGAATTCCTTGTGTTACTCCTTTTCTGTAGGATTAATGTTGGAGGAAAACTCTTAACCAACCATCTAAAGGAGATAATCTCTTACAGGTAAAGCACGCTGATTATCATCTTGAGAACTGGTATGAAATGAGCTAGAAGTTTGTGGGGATATTCTTACTGGTTCTGTGAATTTTAGATTAAATGCTGTTTAAAGGACAAGGGAATTTTTGTCTGTTGTAATCTGCTACCTGCCATCTTGAGCTCAAGATTAATTAAATTGAGCTTAAGCTCTTTGAAGAATTAGGCTGTTAGTTTTTAAAGTGCCAGCGCTTTTGAAGTTGCTGAGGTTACCTGTGTATTCTAAGATGTCTCAGTAGATCATCCATCAGTTTGCTAACTGATTCTATCAGTACCACAAATAAAATTCAATAGGATCAACTTTTCATTAGGATCCTTTAGCTTGGAACTTTGTCTAGGTAAAGGTCTTTGCTAGTAGAGCTAATTGCAGGATTATGGCTATACTTGTTATGAAGACATTGGGCAAATGGAGGTAGATGGTGTGTATTTATTGAACTGTGAAATAGGAAAATACTAAACTCCAGTAGGCCAGGAATGCTTTTGTAAATTGAATACAAGTTTTAGATATTGAGACAGTAGCTTTCTGTGATTTGAAAACTATGGTTGCTCATGGCCAGTGGAAAACTGGACAGGTAATGCTAAGACTTAATTATTCTCAAACTTCTGTGGTTTTGTTTTTTGTTTTTCATAGGCAGCTACATGTCATGGATGAAACACATGTAATTAATCAAGTGAAAGAAGATGTGTGTTATGTTTCTCAAGACTTTTACAAGGACATGGACATTGCCAAGTATGTATACAATGGTACTAAATGTAAAAGTTGGTACTTCTGAATAATCTGTTTGTACAAACAAATAAAATTATACTCTTAATCAGAAAATTTTCCAGTTAAGTCAAAGGAAGCCTTGTCAGTATAAAATAGTTGGGATTCTGTTGTATTTTACATTCTTCTCTTTCAGATTGAAAGGAGAGGAAAATACTGTAATGGTAGATTATGTTTTGCCAGACTTCAGCACAATCAAAAAAGGATTTTGTAAGGTAATGATAGTATAGTTTTTGAAGTATTTTTTTGACTGTTCCTCTGCACAACTCTAGTAGAGAGGACTTTCTTTTTTCTAATGCTCTATTGTAACTTCTTTTTATGCTGTGCACTAATTGGTAAAGTTTTCCTTAGGAAGTTGAGATGAAAATGAAATACTATTTTGCCAGCATAGAATCATAGAATCTTTTAGGTTGGAAAGGACCTTTAAGCTCATCGATTCCAACCATAAACCTAGCTTGGCCAAATCCACCACTAAAACAAGTCCCTAAGCACCACGTCTACATGCCTTTTAAATGCCTTCAGGGATAGTGGCTCTACCACTTCCCAGGGCAGCCTGTTCCAATGCTTGACAACCTTTTCGGTAAAGAAACTCTTCCTAAGATCCAATCTGAACCTCCTCTGGTGCAACCTGAGGCCATTTTGTCTCATCCTGTTGCTCGTTACTTGGGAGAAGAGATCAACCCCCACCTCGCTACAACCCCCTTTCAGGTCGCTGTAGAGAGCGATGAGATCTCCCCTCAGCCTCCTCTTCTCCAGGCTAAACAACCCCAGCTCCCTCAGCCGCTCCCCATCAGACTTGTGCTCCAGACCCTTCACCACCTTTGTTGCCCTTCTTTGGACATGCTCCACCACCTCAATGTCTTTCTTGTAGTGAAGGACCCAAAAGTGAACACAGTATTCGAGGTGCGGCCTCACCAGTGCCAAGCACCAGGGGACAATCACTGCCCTGGTCCTGCTGGCCACACTATTTCTGATACAGGCCAGGATGCTGTTGGCCGCCTTGGCCACCTGGGCACACTGTTGGCTCATATTCAGCCGTCTGTCGACCAACAGCCCCAGGTCTTTCTCTCCTGGGCAGCTTTCCAGCCACTCTTCCCCAATTTGGTTGTTGTGACCCAAGTGCAGGACCCAGCACTGAGCCTTATTGAATCTCATACAATTGGCTTCGGCCCATCGATTCAGCCTGTCCAGATCCCTCTGCAGAGCCTTCCTACCCTCCAACACTCCCACCTAACCTGGTCTCATATGCAAACTGACTGAGGGTGCACTCGATCCCCTTGTCCAGATCATTGATAAAGACATTAAACAGAACTGGCCCCAGTACTGAGCCCTGGGCAACACCACTTGTGACTGGCTGCCAACTGGATTTAATTCCATTCTCCACCACTGTTTGGGCTCAACCATCCAGCTGTCTTTTTTGCCCAGCAAAGAGTATGCCATAGTATTTTAGGTTCCGTTATTTAATACTTCTAGCTTTCTGTGCTTGTGCTGTGTCATACAACCTATCCATATTGTTACTGTTGGGTTTTTTTCATTTGGAAAATATTTTCCCTGCTTCGATACTTTTTTGTAAGTCTCTGAATTTCATTTAAGTACCCAAATAGGTAGAAGGTTCAAAGTCATGTTACAGAAGAGCCTGAAAAGTTTTCATACCAATGAAGACAATTTAACAATTTTATCTCATTTACTGAGTTGGCCATAGCTTTGAAAGCAGTCCCAATATTTTAAGGTCACTGTTACTCTCATGCATACCTATTTTATTTTGCTTCAGGCAAAACTGCAGTTGATAAGAGCGAAATCACTTCATATTTAATACCAGAATATTTATTATTCTTAAAAGATTTGTTGATAATACGACTTCACATAGAATATACTGCCTACCTCTGCAGTATATGAAAAAGATTAGCTGAATACTCAAGGATGTAATTTTTCTTAAGCAGTGGCTACTATTCATGTCTTTAATTTAGCCAAGGGAGGAGATGGTGTTAAGTGGAAAATACAAGACTGGTGAACAAATACTTCGTCTGACAAATGAAAGATTTGCAGTTCCAGAAATACTCTTCCATCCTTCCGATATTGGTATACAAGAGATGGGAATTCCTGAAGCCATTGTTTATTCTATTCAGAATTTACCTGAAGGTATAACCTAAAAGTATTTTGAAAAGGAGGGGGGGAGGTTGTGTTGTTTTGTTTTGTTTTTTTGTTGTCATTGTTGGGTGGCTTTTTGGTTTTTGTGTTTTTTTAAGCAGCATCAGTGTCTTAAGAAGCTAGTACTGTCAATATGCCAGTTACTAAGTTGCTGTGAACTGTTCCGTCTTCTGGTGTGTGTCACATACTCTAGAACTGATTGTCTATAAGATTCTCTGTTAAGCAGCACAGTTTTGTGGCGATTCATTGATTGGTTTCTACTCTTGTTTCAGTTAGTCGCTGTAGACTTAATTCTTCATAACAACCTTTTCTAACGTGACCTATCTGTCATGGATGCCGATGATGGAATAGACTTGAAATTAGTTTTAGTTGTGTTTTAAAGTACCTTACTTCACTGGAAGAAGAGAAAAATCAAACTGACCAAACTCAGTAATTTAAGCATCAAAGTATAAAACCTTTCTGACTGCTGTTTGTCAGAAGCAATACTAAAGCTTTCATTTTATAGACAATGTACATGTAATTAATGTTATTACTACAAAGAAGACTGTCGTAGGTTTTATAATACCACATAAGTATGACAGCATTGAGGCTATTATTTTGTACTCTTAAAAAAATTGTATCATTTAAAATCCCTTTTAAAAGGGGAATTGTGTTGGCAGACGTGAAATTTAATAGACAATATAAGAAAACAGTAGTTATCAAAGCCAAATTCTAAAAATCACAAAGAATATAGGATGATTGATCACTTTCTTGTATTTCTCAATAAAATTATTTAATTAATGGGATAATTAGATGATAATAAAATTCTTCTGTGCGTATTTCTTTCTTCTGTTCCAATTCATAACAAAATTGGGAAAAAAACCCTTTAATCTTTAAATATGTATTCAGTCTCCAACTACAGATTTACTTTTTTATTTTACAGAAATGCAGCCTCATTTCTTCAAGAACATAGTTTTGACTGGGGGAAACACCCTTTTTCCGGGCTTCAGGGATCGGGTTTATTCCGAAGTTCGATGTCTTACTCCAACTGATTATGATGTTTCTGTTGTTCTTCCTGAAAAGTAAGTTCTAAACTGTATAGAACAAGCTTTGTCCTTCTAGCAGAACAAACTATAAAGTAGGATTTCTTTTGCTGATTAAAAAGATAGATTGAGTAAAGGGGTTAATTTAAATATTAAGTGAACCAAAATTGTACAAGAAGAATGTTTTAAATCAGTGTATTTTCAGACAAACCAAATAAATTAGAGACTGCTTGCTTGCCCTGTACTTTGGCTAATAAAGTTAAGCATATAAGTAAGTGTTGTCAGGATCAGTTTTTTTATTGTAAACAGATAAATAAGACTGTATTGTCATTAAGTGGATATGTAAGTATGCAAGATTAGAGTTCAGTCTTTTACTTAGAAGAATTTTCATTTTTTTACTGAGAAGATTTTTCAGCATCTGAATGCTGCCATGTCATTATTAATGTAGCCAATGCAGGGATTTGGAAGGAGTAACATCTTTGCAGAGAGAGTATACAGTAAGACAAAACAAGTATATCTTGAAAATACAAAAAAAACTTTACTTTTTTTAAAAAGTATTATTAAAGAATATTTTTAAATATTACTAAAGAATCATTATCTGTGCAAAGTAAATACAAAAACATCTCCACGTCCTGCCCTCTTCACACCTGTCTCCAAAGAGCCACTTGGTTTTTATAAAAAGCAGTCAGTTAGCCCTGCTAAAATTTCACACTTGGTCTCATAACTTGTCTGGAGCTGGATAGTTTCATTTAGCAATCAAAAATATATTTTTAAATAGGTATGGCTAAATAAAAGTCTTGGAAATCATCACTGCATACTTCTATTTTAAATGAACTTACAAATGAATAACAATAACTTTGTTCATTTTTCAGCCCTATTACTTATTCTTGGGAAGGGGGGAAGCTCATTTCTGAAAATGATGATTTTGAAGACATGGTAGTAACTAGAGAAGATTACGAAGAACATGGACACAATATCTGTGAAGAGAAATTTGATATATAGGTAGCATAGTTTGATACATTGCCATTCCATTGTTTTACTCAGAATGGAACTCTTTGAACTACAGCCTGTTTTCTGTCTCTTGGGATTGTGTTTTAGCTTTCCTGTATTGAAGTGGGTTGGGAAAAAAAATCTTCAGAGTTTAAAAATGAAGTTTTACAAGCCTAATAGTATGAAATAATATGTTCATTGTAATTTCATTATATTCTTATCTTTTACTGATAGCTTCATTGTATTCTTACTGCAGAAAACCTCAATGCATGAGGCAATAAAAATATTGAATGTTTGTACTGGTGTGACACTAATACATAGAAAAAAATCAAGAAATTTTTTTTTTTTTTTTCAAAATTGGTATTATTCTAACTCGTGCATGCAAGTGAATGGACATCAAACTCATCTCAAAAGGTGTCTTTGAGATTGCCTATCCTGAAAAGGAATATGCGAGTTTTATTTTTGGTTATTTTAGTGAATAGTCATGAGAGGAATATACTTGAAATGTGACCACTGCTATTGAAAGTATACTTAGGCTTTGAGGAAAGAGTAATTTGAACAATTCCTTTTTAAAAAGGGGTTTTGAGTTAGTAGGTTGTGGGGTTTTGTTTTGTTTTGTTTTAAACAATGGCTGAGCAAATAAGCTTCCTGTCACTCCCCTTACCTTTCTGAAAAGGTGACATCGGAAGCAGTCTGAGGTGAACCAAAGCTTGCAGCTGTGTCCTGGGTAATCCCATCTGTGTCGTATCCATGCACTCTGGGGCATTTGTGTTTATCTAGAGTGCATGTTAGTTCCATGTACAGAGCAAAGGTGGCACCAGATCTGTTACTGTGCCATCAGCCTCTGCGCCATTGCATGCAGGAGGGGAAAGAGCAACGGTACAGGCTAATAGCCAGCTAGAAGGCTCAGAGGTCTGAACTAGTAGGGGGTATCCCACCTGGCTTGCACTCGCACAGGGTGGATAATGGACACACAGGTGCTGACGCTGATCTTGACCTGATGCAGCTCATGGCTGCAGGGGAATTGCCCTTTTAGCTGGGCTGGTGATATTCGGTGGTACAGGCAAATCCTGTTCTCAGCTGAAGTCTCATATTCCCACTCTTGTCTGACCCTGTGTAAAACCGATAAGTATACTTACACTTACCTATCTTGGAACAAAGAGCACTGACAGACTTAGGCGGTTGATAGCAGGGAGCAAGCAGAGGCTTCACTGGATTTCATGCCCCTCCAGTGGTCCAGAGAGGGTTACTCTGAAGCACAGCTAGATACTATTGCCTTCTGAAAAATTGTTCTTTGTGACGATCTGTTACCCAAGAGTAATTGATGTAGTTGAACGGTCAGAGCTGTGAACAGGGGAAGCAAAGGTGCATACCACCAGCCCCTAGGCTCACTGACAGCATTAAGATACAGAGATATCCTCATCTCTGGCTTCCATTTCTTTTCTGCTTCAGATAAGCATGTGGAGTTAGAGCCATGTTGTTCTGATCAACATTCCATATTTTCATGAGCTGCTCCTCTTGCTACACAGAGGTCTCAGCATAAGGGCAACATAGAAAAGAAGCCAACACCCCAGGGAATGGGAGATCTTGATGATGAACTGCCCCAATTAAATAGTTTTCTGAGATTATCTTTCTTCTTGAATATGATCTTTTTTACTTTGGACTGCCAGTTCATGGTGGCTTTCCTCCAGTCTAACCTGCTGAAAGGAATGGAAGAGGTACCCTCCTCCTCCTTAATAGCTACATGAGCCACACGGGAGGCAGCTAAGGTGTTAATGCATGGGAACATTACCTACAGATTCTTGGATACAGCAGTTGTATTACTCTGTGTAAGAAAGTACAAGACATGAATAAGTCTAGTGCGCTGTTATTTTGATAGCCATGTGTAGAGGCCCTTGTGTCCAACCTTTAGTTTTTTTAATAACTGCTTCACAAAATTATCAGCATGCTTTAGCTGGGACGTAAGGAAATACACACATTGTTCCCACAAAAGCAACAATGAACCGTTTCCTTGGTAGAAGCAAACATGAATGCTCTATGAATATAAGTAAGCCTCCTTACTTTGAAAGTAGCATCACTTGTTCTTTGATAAGACTGCACTGCAAAGTACCTCGAGACTAAACTCTTCACTCCAGAAATTTTATACCTCAAATACAAATTCATACTGGTAATTATTTTGATAGCTCTGTGCTAGAAATCATAGAAATGAGTGAGAGGTTCAAGTTTCCCTACCAGATGACTTCCTGTCAAATATTGTTAAAAATAAGTGACAGAACTTTCTAAAGTCCAGTAAAGCTTTCCTATTTTGGAATTTAACTGAAAGTGTAACAATGAAAAACAGGAACCTGTTTTTCACCAAACTTGTTCTGTTCAGCAGTTTTTTTTAAATGTAAAATACCACCTTTCCTTCAACAGAAGGTTAAAAATTAGCAGGTCCTCCTGTCAGGGTGAGTGAATAAAACAGGGCTCTCAAGAGCTCTTCCTTTCCAGAACTCAGTCAATCTTGACTCCCTGTCCCATGAACTGAAGGAAAGCACCTGGCATCTATGAACTCCTGCTGTCCACTCAAAGCATTTCTTACTGTTTGATACCTGGTTCTACACCCACTCAGCTGCCTCTTCCTTAAGAAAGCACTATGAAATCATAGACTGATTCATCACTTTTTATGCAATGCTTTATTATCATCTTTAAATTAGCACAAGAAAATCTAATCAAGCCAAAGTGCAAGAATTTGTTTTTTAAAAATGCAGTTTTTCCCAAAGCAATTCCCAGCCCATCTAGCCTACAAATTACCATGTTATCACCCTTCCTGTTACCAGGTTCAGTATTTTGAGTGAGACCCAGTAAAGGGACTGAAGGGGGGGGGAAATAGAACTAAAAATCCCCTTCTGCCACTACTCAACATCAGAAGCACTTACTCAGGAAATACTTTCCTGTTTAAAATTCTCAATAACCTACTTCTGTAAATGCTCCCTTTTCTGGGAGAATGACTGAACCCCCCCCAAAGGGCTAGAAAAGAATATGTGGCCCTGTAGTCTAGTAATTAGTGCATTCACCTCTAAAAGGTGAAACTTGGTCATTTTAACTCCTCCAGAAATTATGTATTTTACACTGGGACAGTCACTGTTAAATAACAAGTGCATAAACAGGGACACGTGGACAGAGATTGCAACTACGTTCCCTGACTTCTAATAGGGCCAGATCATATAAATGAGGCTACTTGAAATATGCATGTTAACACAACCCATTACCTGTACACATAATTGGTTATATCTAACTGTGTAACCATTTGAATTGATAAAAGAAAAGAAAGAAGCACTTGCTTTCAGAAAGCTTTAGTATCCTGGTAACTTGACCACACATTTGAAGAGCAATTGAGGATGTAGATACCTAAAGAAGCATATTCACAATAAAAAAAAAAATCATGGTCATAGTGGAGCTAGTCTGGCAAAGGGGCCGTGAAGATGACAAGGGATCGGAGCATCTGTCATACAAGGAAGAGGCTGAGAAAGCTGCAATCGTTTAGCCTTGAGAAGAAAGGGCTCAGGGGAGGAGTAAAGAAGAGTGAGCCAGACACTTCTCGGGTGCCCAGTAAAAGGACAGGAGGCAATGGGCACAAACTGAAATGCAAGAAATTCTACCTAAATGTAAGGTAGGTTGGTTTTTTACATACTTATTTATTTATTTTAAATACTGTGAGGCTGGTCAAATGCCAGACCAGACTCACCTGAGAGGTTGTGGCATCTCTATCCTTGGAGATATTCTCAACTCGACTGGAAAAGGCCTGAAGCAACCTGCACTAATTAACTCCACTTTGAGCTGGGGTGGTGCGACTAGACCAGAGGTCCCTTCCAATCTCAGTTCTATGTTTGTATGTCCAATACATGACCAAATGTCTGTCATGAGGATGGAAGAAGTAATTTAACCCCTATAACATTATATTGCATATTTATTTAATAATTTGAATCAACATTTCCTTGTCAATGTACAGTTAACCATCAATGCGTCAAGACAGGCGAACGTGCTTTCTAGCTTTGCCCTCTGAATCCATAAATGCTATCAAAGTATTTATGGCAAATAACTGGACACCATCAAAGTATTCTCATCTTAAAATATATTGCTTAAGTACACCAAGAGATCTAAAATAACATTATTATTTCTCAAGTTTTTTCAAAAATGTTATTTTTTTACTGCCTTTTGCATAACCGCCAAATTAGCAGCAGCTCAGTCTACCAGAGCAGGGAAGGAGTAACAGGCTATAATTACTGACTGCAAACACACACAGCTCCCCTGCCTAATGAATCTTGCCTGCCACAGATTCAAAACCCACTGACCTGCTCCTAGCATTTTTGACACACTTCGTACACTTTTACAGTACTCATAGGAGTATTAATCTACAGTTTAAGATTATGGTACAGTTAGATTATGAACTACAGATAGAAAAGATTAAAAGCCTTACTGATTATCTATCAACCCAAGCATGGCTCCGAATGTGGTCTTGGCTCAGCTAGAAAGCCATGGGGTTGTGGGACAGAAGGAAAAAAGTGCCAAACCCTGAACTCAAAGCAGCACAAGCAGTGTGCTGTTATTACTAACTGACAAGTAATTAAGTACCTTTTGCTTAAGAGTCATTAATTAGAATTAATGCTTTTTAGCAGCATAGTAACTTTGAGAAGTGTAGTTTCCTATAAATGAAGATGTAAGGACATAAGAAGAAAACAGTTTATATTATGAGCAATTTTCATATGCATCCTCCCCTTTTTTTAAAAAAAAAAAAGAAGTGGCTGCATTGATGTCTAACCATTTAGAGTACAAAATTCACATGTAGTTTTACAACCACTACAATAGATAAGAGAATGGTATTTTCGAAATTCTTTAATTAATTTCTTCTTCTGCTTCAAAGGAATAGTGGGGTCATTGTCCATCTCCTGAACCAATGCGAGAAGATACCGATTTGTTTGTTGTTTTTGATCTTCATATTCTTTAGTTGTCATGCGCTGACAGAAGGTGAAGCCTTTGTAAGAAATCAGAGGTTCAGATTAAGTTCAATGCATCATGTAAGAGCCTGATTAAAAAAATATGATCAGAAACATAGGTATACTGATATTCCAGTTCAGATGCGATTACAGTTCTCTACAAACAATGAAACATATAGCCCTTCACCGAGTACGGTTGAATATCTAAACATTAATTACAAAAATAAAATTGAAAAGCAGTTACAAGTGCAATATCACAGATGATTTTGTATTGCAAACAGGCTTGCAAGACAAAGAGGCAATACAGTTTTTGCAAACAGAAACCGTAATGAAGAATGCATCTCAAGAAGAATGGCACCTTGCAGTTGTCATGCACAGGGAATCAATGGATCATGAATCAGACCTATAGCAAGCCCCAGTACATAATGCAAGGGAATAAATACTTTGGAGAAACAGTTGCCTCCGAACCACACCCCTGAAATCAGGAATTGAATTGAGGAACTTTTAGGTGACTACACAGCTCAGCACGGTTTGGGCACCAGAAGCAGAGGTGGTGTAACAGGCAGCAGTTCAGGGTGATGGTAGACCAAGGAACCAGATCCCGAGAGATACGCAACTCAAGCATGAATTAGCTACTGAAAGGCTGTGAACCTATGCAGTAGAGTACTGCACTGCAAGGACTGGAGTCCCATCATTGGGCAGGCGAGTTCTGGCCTGAGGAAAGACTGGCATTCAGCTACTCCACAATTTTTCCTCCTATACATATTAGAGAACAAGTTAGCTGAACAAGTGTCAATTGCTTAAAGGGAAAAAAAAATAATCTTACTATTCCTTCTATACAAACACCATCTTCTTAACGCTTCACAGAGAGAGTGGTAATAACCTGAGGTGCCAGAATTTTCCACATGGACCTGTCCTTCCCTTGTTTTACAATGAGTCTATGAAACACCAAATGTGAAATACTTTCTATGGTTTAGTAGAGTCAGATCAAGAAAAGATAGCTCTTTCAAAAGGGAAAGCTTAACAACTTATGGCAAAGAGATTAACTCTTAAAATTTCAGGGTGGATCCTTTAGTCTAGTGGTTTCAAGAGGCTTACTAGATTAAAACCAACCCCAGAGTTCCCTCAGTGTTTTTAGTGGTTTGTATTTCCAGCAGACCTAAGGATTATCCTCCTGGATTAGACAGACTCCTTTTCTCTTCAGGGTCCTCCTGCCTTCCCTCCTGCTCCCACCTGCACTTCAGAAGTTCACCAGCCAAGAATGCTCAGTAGCTCCCAGGAAAGATTTTCTCCTTCTGTCTCCTCCATGAGAAAAGGGAAAATGACACCAGAATATGAAGCACATAGGAAAACAGGAATGTGCCATGCTGGAGATCTTACAATCAGATAAAACTAGCTATTTCAACAAGTAGATGGAAGCTATATGCATTTACAGAATGAAACTCCAAATCGTAGTAGGGCGAATTTAGTATGGGGTTTGTACTTTAGTTGTCTGTTCAATGTGCTGATGGAAGTCACACAGGTTCCAAGAGTACTGCAGACAGGCAACTCATTCCTCTGTTGCTCATCTTTGTATTCTTTGGCTACATAATATGCAATACTCAGAATCCTGAACCAGAAGCAGTTTGGACACATTCCAGAACCCAACACAGATGGTAAAGGATTCTGTACCAAAACTATTTAATACAGCAGCTGCCTGAAAAGTACAGTATTAAACAGGACAATAACTTACAGTGTCACTCAATTCCCTAATGGTTTCTCTTCAATGTTAAAGCACATAATGCACTGGCAACACAGAAGTCAAAAGGAAGAAGGTAAAGAGTCAGAGAGAAACTCAATTATTTAAGCCAATCCTTTTAATCACAGTGCTGAAAGACATTTTTGGCAGCACGGCCAGATGTAATGTTAGCTCCTAAAAGAAACGAACTGGCAAACACTAAGCCCACATACACATCAAGCGTCAAATGCCTTCCTTTTAGGCTATACTACCCTTCTGTAAGTCTTAAGCCCTTAATAAACTTTGTGCTTACCCAGGAAAGGAGTTCTTCAAAACACTAAGCAATCAAGGACTGTGCTCAAGACGTCTATCAGAACCTCAAACTACTAAGCGCTCTGAGAATTTTTAGGTGTCTTGCGACAGAAATGTAAGAATGCCATTCCTAAATATAAAATCACTTCAAATTTACAAACCAAACAAGCAAGTCACTTCAAGAAGCATATTTTGCACTAATTTCTCCAGAAGTAATTATTTGGTAAAAAAATCTGTAATGTGTTCAAACTAGATAATTAATAGAATCCTTATTCTCTAATATTCAGAGATCAGTGTTTTGCTTATAAAAGATAATTTCGTTATTTAGCAAATTAGCCACTAATCACTTTAATGCTTCACTTCTAATAAAGGAAAAGAATATATGCAAAATTATAGTCAACTGATGATAAACCAATTTGTATAGAATGGTTTATATAAAAATGTGTATCATCTACCTGAATTGATATCTGGATCTTGTCCTTCTAGCAAACTCTCAAGTTTCCTACTAGTTAGTTCCAGAAGAGTTAAAGGAGTCTGAAAATACAACCAATGAAGAAATTACAAAAGCAATACCTATGTATTCTGAGAATCTAAAGCTTTCAGATGATCAATTTAAAAACCATAATTAACTGCAGAAGAATCTATGCCTACCTTTATTTAGGTACACATTCAAAGTCTCTCACAGAATTGCACTAAACCACATAGCTTTACTGAAATACCTATGTTCATTTCTCATATTTCTGGCCAAAGAAGTAGGAAGCAAGATGTTCTAGATGTTGTGTTCCACTGAACTGCGGCAAAACCCATAGTGTAGACCTTAAGCTGATTTCAGCTTATATAATACACAAGGCTGTCAACTGCAGCTGTGAAAGAGCAAGCCACCATCCACTCTGCTGTCACTGCTACGAAGCAGCGGGCACTTAATTTTTCAGATCTAGCTGCATCTCCAGCCATGAATCAGAGCCCTAACCCTTACGTCAGAACTCTTAATACAAAAAAAAAAAGTTTTGGCTGTATATTAACACATACAAAACTCACACTAACCATGTGATACTTTCAAGTTAAATTGGAGCTAATTTAAAAAAAAATAAAAATCTCCCATGTCTCTTCAGCTGAGGTCAGAAGTGGAAATGAATGTGTTGTATAAGAATGAAAGCCAGTAGTTTACTGAAACCAAATCAGTGTTTCTGTGAGGCTTATTTTAACTGGACAATAAAAGTCTACAACATTTTACAGTTATCTTATAACAGCTGAGATATTTAGTTCATCTCTATTCAGTTGAATGTTTTAATGAGGAATTTTATAATTGAGGAAAACAGAGAAGCATCACAACTGTAATGCACTGGTTGAATTCAGCAAGTCAATATAGGGTCTAGGAAGGTTGCATCTTTGCACATGTATGACAATATGATGGAATATAAATAAACTATAAAATATGTCTGTATTTACATAACTGATCAAGTTAAATAGAAAGGCCATTTCATTTTGTGGTTCTATTTATTTTCTTTAATTTAGAAGTTAACATTTCAAAATACTAAAGGAACTCTTAGAGTGGCCAAAGATGAACGTGTATGCTGGAGCACCAGAGCATGCTATCTTATATATCACTCAGAGTATGTCAGCTGACTTCTGAAGAAGGAAGACACTAAGAAGCCTAAAAATTTGGCAGGCAGCCATCAGAAACACAGTGCCAAAAGGCCTCTATAAAAATTTCTTAATATTTTCATATTTTCTTAATACAAATGATGCAAATAAAGAGAGAAGATATTAAATATAAAGGATTGCAAAGCTCACAAAAAGCTGTCCTCCAAAGCCTGAAATAGCTTCTCACTCTGCTTGACTGCAACACTAAACTGCAACAGATAGAACATTAAACCCTGCTGCTCAGACCTGTGACCTCCAAAAAGGCACTTCATGGCATTTAACATTTAAAATGACAAAGCCAATGAGGTAAGGAAAATGCTACCTTGAAGAGCTCGGAGTGATTGTCCATCAGAAACTGAGTCAGCAGTTCTGCCTGTGGTTTTGACAATGTCTTATTTTGTAAGATGAACTTTGTGCAAGTCTTGATGATCACTGATCTGTTCTCAAACTAGAAAAAGAATCACCCAGATCTGGCATTAGATTACTTGCAATGTGTTAGCAAAGACTAAGTATAACAGGATGCGATCAGTGGGAAGAACATATTTGTTTTTAAACAAATCGCATTGGAAGGCAACAAATAGAATACTTCTAACTTTGGACCAAAAGAAGTTAGCTTTACTATAGGAATGTGCTATTTCCCACACTAAATGTAACAGATACTTACTTGTTTCTGTAATTTGTAGCCCTCAGATTCTGATGCAATGACTACGAATGTCAGGAGTCTATGTAGTTCTTCTCGGACGCTTGGTGCTAATAATTTTAAATAAAGTTGTGATGCCTCTAGAGCTTGATTTGTTTTTCCTTTTTCTGCAATGGAGTAAAACAGTGTATCCTGTGCAACTGTTCATTTTGAGAGTCAAGAATACATCTTTAAATCCCAATATTAATAGAATTTTTTGGGGGGTGTTTCCCTCCAAACAAAGCAGGTTATCTCAGTGATTTTAAAACCTTTTGACAAGACTCAATAACAGCATTTAATCACTAAAAGCTTAAAGCCATTGTCCCACAGCTAGTCAGGGAACAGATGTGCTTGAACAATATATACAGGACATTATTATGTTCTGTGTACCATGTGCAAACACTGAAGTGATGTATTTGCATTTACACATCTTTGCATTATATTCCAAGATTCATCTCAAAGTAATTAGTGAGCTGAACAATTCTAACTTTCTCATTGCTTTGAGGATTGTTGGGGGGGTTTTGGTGTTGGTTTGGGGTTTTTTGTTTGTTTGGGGTTTTTCATTTTTTTTGTTGTTGTTTGGTCATTCCCCCTCTGTCCCTTTTAAGCCATTAGGTTATGAGTTTCTCAAGGAAATGTGATAAGATGGAAATAATCTCCAATAAAAATCCCTTTAGATGATAATTCTAGTTATCTTCACTTTGAAAGTGAGGAACTATCAAAAAGTCAAGTAACTTTCTTAAGGCAAGATGAGGCCAGATACAGTAATAGAACCTACATATGATTTCCTGGCCTCTGTCCTGTTACTGGGACAGAGGTTGTATTTTACAAGAAATAATCCAGGACTTTCAGGGGTGTACCACAAGCCATTTGAAACTGTCTTCGTTTAAAAACAACACCAAAAAAGTAAGTAAGTGACCCTTTTCCAAAAGGAGGGCAGACAGAAAAAAAAAGACAGGAAAGAGAATTGCCAAAGGACACGATCAAGACAGGTAAAAGTGTAGATATGAAGACAGGAAGTTATATCATTTCTAGAGAAAAGTTTAAAAGTTTCTCTGATCTGTGATTAAAGCCTTACTGAGCCACTTTAAAAGACTGGGGGGGGGGTGGGCGGCAGGGAGAAGAAAAGAAAAAGTTCCAATGTAAAAAGGTTCGATAAACCACATGGATTGGTTTGACCAACTGCATTCATCTGTAACGCAAGTAGAGTACTCTACATCTGTTTATTTTAAAGGCACCAAGCACAGCAACATTTGCCTTCACAACAGTTCTGTATTATCAGCCACCTTAAATCGAACTGTTTAAAAACTGAGGAAAATGCAGTTATAACCATATATACATTGATAACAAAATGGAGTTGTGCTTTAGCTAGCTGCAGCAGTTCCCAAATTAATTTTGAAAGTGTTTTAAATATGTAGATATTCATAGCTAGTTTGAGCTCTCTTGTACTAGAGTCAGAACAACAGCACTTTATCAAAGTAAGATTAACCGTGCTGGATTCTACTTGAAAATTATTAGAATCCAAGTTGTTATGCACTAATGACCATAATCTATTCCATGGAACTGAAAGGGAAAAATGGTTGTAAAATAGTTAAGCACAATCTCCTAACAGTGATATAGTATGAACTAGGACACAAACTAATATATTCAAACAGAGAATAATTTCCTAATGATAAAATTATGGCTACCACTTCATCAAAAAGAAACAATGCATTAGGAACTGCTTGCGAGATAGCCTCACTCAAGTTGGAAAGATGACAATATTAAAGCAAGAATAATAAAGCAGAACAGCCCTAGACATTCACGGGTCATGCAGTTTAGATCAAGCAGATACTTAATAAGGAAAAGACCTACAGGCAACTAAAGCATTACAGTAATTCAGCAGAATTATGACACTGTCTTTTCCCTTGCCTACAGATTTGGCTGTTTTGATTCTCTAATTTAGTAATATTCTATAATATTGGTTTGTATCAGTTTTGTATTTAAAGTGCATATATGAACTATCACCTCTTTAATTTAAGTGAAGATTTAGCAGAACTTACCAGTAGCTAAGTCAGTTATTTCAAATTAGCATTCTTCTTTTTTTGTGGATGGGTTATGTAATTTTGCAATAGTTTCCCTTTCATGACTTCTATTATAATTTGATTTTTTTTTCTCTCCTTAGCAAAATACTGATAAAAATATTGCCTTTTGTATTTTCATGAGGTTTTGGCCACAGGATTCACCACTCTGCTCCAACTTTTACACAGGCCAACTATGCTCCTATGCCAGTAAGCTTGTCATAGTTTTCTATAAACTGAAACTTTTGATAACACTCCTGTAAACTCTATAGAACTGAAGTAGTAACAGGGCCTATTTAGGGTAGGACTAATGTTGAACTTGTATTTAAATTAAACCCTTCTGTTTTACTTGTGACCATATGTAGGGAGTTTTTTTGAGGGGGATCACAGCCTGAATCACAATCTCAACAACCCCTTTTATAATTTTAAATAACTTCTATTACTAAAAAAGCCCTAAGTCCAGAACTTGCAAAACCTTATTCTGGTTAATAGTCTCTGGTTTATAGTCTCAAACTGCACCAGGGGAAGTTCAGGCTAGAAATGAGGAGGCATTTCTTCACAGAAAGGGTCGTTAGGCATTGGAATGGGCTGCCCAGGGAGGTGGTGGAGTCACCATCCCTGGAGGTGTTGAAGAGAAGACTGGAGGTGGCACTTAGTGCCATGGTCTAGTTGACATGGGGGTGTTAGCGCAAGGGCTGGACTCAATGATCCCGGAGGTCTCTTCCAACCAAACTGATTCTGTGATTCCATTAAACAAGAAAACTTCATAGCAATGATTTTACTTTTATGTTATCAGTCACAAGTAGCAATAAGGGAAATTCTGACTGGCGGTAAGAAATTTTCACAAGAGTAGTTATGTATTGAAACAGGTTGCCCACAGAGGTTGATGAATCTCTGTCCTTACAGTTTTTCAAAAGCCAGCTGGACTAGGCCCTAAGCAACTTGATCTAACTTTGAAATATGTCCTTGCCTTGAGCAGAGGTTCTGACTAGCGACCTCGAGTGTTCCCTTCCAACCTAAAAATTGAAGTGCACCTGCAATAGCATTGCAAATGGTGTTATGATTCAGTCAATTAACACTTAGCAAGTTACATCCTTTATACAGCTTTCACTTGTGTTTTTTGTTCCAGGTTGGTCTTACCTATAAGTGCTATAATTCCTGAATGAATAGCGAGATCCTGAGTGCCAAGAAGTGAGTCCTTCTTTTGACTATAGTACTTTATTATAATGTCAAAAAGAATCTTCTTGTATGTATTCAGACTGCTGGGTTTGTTAGTGCCTTGAGGTAACTGCTGGCTAACCATCACTATGAATTGGTCTGGGAAATACTCCAAGCATTCAACTGCAGCATAGAGCCATTTGTCAAGCCTGTAGAAGGAAAAGTTAGTTTTAGTGCTTACTGTAAAATGCTCTGCCTATTCTTATTTAATCCTTTAAAGAAAATTAGATAGAAATAACCATGCAGGTATAATCACGTATTTGAACCACAGCATTAAACTTGTTGCTTATTAAGCAGTTTATGTAACTTATTTCACTATAGTAGTTTAAGGACCTGCTCAAAATAAGCAACATCCATGGTTTTCCTATGCTACAGGCAACACACCCGAGGTACACCCAGATCAAAACAAGCTGCAATCATGCCAGACTGTCACTGACCCCAGGACACTTGCCTGATGCAGCTAGTATTTAAAACCAAACACCACTCACGACCCCACTATTACTCCAACACAATGAAAGTCCACTAGGGCTACCCAGGGTGAAAAAGCAAGGGACTGGATCTTCAGAAGAGAAACAAGACAATTACTTTGAAAATAGAGAAAAATAAAAATAGTTTAAATCCCAGAAGACTGTGGAAGCAGTTTATTATATGACCTACTATAAAGGTTTGAGTTTTCTTAAGCATTTGTTGCCTGTATGACTTAACTAGGCAGAGAAAAATGCAAGGAGAACCTAAAATTCAGGTAGAAAACTTATTGTTCAAAGAGGCTGGAAGGTCAGGGGAAAAAGTCACTAACTCAACCATTTTATACAGAAGAAATCTAAAATTATAGAACGGGGGGGGGGCAGAGGGAGAATTACTTTTATGTGAGTCTCTGGATATAAAATAATTTGAACTAAATCAATAACTTGTGAGAAGATGCAAATATTATTTAAGATCCACAGAATATTATTTTTATCATAGAAAGCAGAAACAAAGATTTTGAACTTGTTGCTGGACAGCTAGATAAACATGAACTTTTGTTAGAACTGCTGCGGCCAACAAGGATTGTATAACTCTTGGATGCATAAATGGGGTAATACAGTAGAGTAGAAATAGGATCATGACCTCCTGTAAGTTATGATCCCATGAGCAGTGCAATCACTGCAAGCAGGATTTGATTACAGTTTTTAAGTACCTACATGGAGAGCAGATATTCAATTATTTCAAGCATAACATGACACTATTTGAAAACTGAAGACAGAAAATGTGAAATATAAATTATGTTTACTCCCCTGCCTTCACATTGGGGGCAATTAATGGCACAACTATTTGTAATACTGGTGGCTATTCTTCATACTGGGAATTTTCCATTTCTCAGGTATGCTATAAGCCAGACCTAAATAATATACCATCTATAAAAATGCTACTCCAGTCCCCTACTTAAGTAATTGTAGAATAAAGTAATAAAGCAAGCATTTAATTTTCTTAACACTCACCTGATATATTAGCAATATTATCTGATATATTAGAGACACAACACAGAATAGTACAGAGTAAGAACCACACATGAGATATTTTAAGAGACAAACCCACCAATCACCCAAGAATCAATTACAACAGAAGTACAAAGCTCAAAAGAAACAGTGTTCATTAAGGCATTCTGGGAGGAAAAACCCATGGAGTTAAGATGCTATCCAGCAATAAACCTAGTTTGGAACCAGGAGTTTCATTAGCTTATATAAAACTCTAAATATATGTAAAAATACATTTTTGCTCCCTAAAGCAAGAATACATAAAAACTGTAAGACTGAGGTCAATCTGTGTACCTAAAGAGACTCTATCTCACAAACAGATAATAATTGTATTGATTTGTCAGAAATAAGCATTACTAAGACATACACACAAGGAGACATGCCTTGACATATTCATTAAAAGTACATGTTAAGACAGAGATCAGCCCAAGCGCAATCAACAGGAACACTACAAAAATAAGAGAACATTTAAGGAAAAAAGCACTGATGACATGCAGCCACTTTCACTTTTACGTTCTCATGATATAAGCATTCTGCAGTGCTACAGCTTAGCTTCTCCTTTTCTGTTGCTAACAATAGATGCTTTATTGACTTTATATCTTCACAGCACTATCACCATGAACTGTGACAAACAAACAAAAAGCCTCAGAATAAGTTTTTTCACTTTCTAATATCTGTTTTAGAGACCAAAGAGTGAAGTGTCTGGTCTAGAAACTAGGAGTGTTTGACACTTGAGGTTAAAGTTTTAATGTATACTTAAAATCATCAAATATCCAATCCTAAACATATACTTTTTGTGAATTTCCTTACTACTTCTGAAAATAAATCAACAAAGGAAAGTACATTAATGCCAGCCCTGTCTACAAGTATACAAGTGTAACGATGTCTATTTTGTTCACTTAACACAAATCTTTGAGTAAAATAAAGCATTTACTAACAAATCCATTTTATAGAGGTATAACTTACTCAGGCAAGTTTAAGCTACATGTAACCTCTCTGTCCAGGAAAGTATTTGAGATAATCAGGTCATCTTCTTTGCCAAAACAGTCCGGTTTTGTCTTCACTGAAGACACCAAGATGTCTTCTAGAAGTGGAATATCAATTAACTGTAGCAGTCGTAGCAGAGTTTGCTGTTTCCAGACATCTTCTATTACTGATGCCATAAAGAAACAAAAAAACATCCTCAGAAATAAGATCTTATATAAAACACTAACCTTTGTTTTCACTCAAGAATATTTTGAGTGTTCAAAGAAAACAAGGTAACCACATAGTGTGAAGTTTCTGTGTTGGGGAAGAAGGGATCAAAATAGGAATGCTAAGAAAGAAGGCTTTAAAAAGAACATCTGTCTCCCCCATCATATTAGAATTAGTAATAACCTACTCTAATTAGTAATATGTACAAGAAAATGCAAGTGAATAGCAAAGGAATTGTATAATACAGGTTTTAAGATTAAGTACATCTATTTTCTTCTGAAGTGGTATTTGCATAAATAGAATAGCACCATCCTGCAAAAACTTAATCCTGTTTTGTTTCCTTCAGTTTACTATGAGCATTTACCCGTTTAGCACTCATTTAGCTATTTTGTCTTTAGTGACATATTAAATTTAGGGCTCTGAAGGGCAGCGTTTCAAGAAATGAGGTACTCCAAATAGATAGAGTGAAGAACAATCAAGTTTTAAAAAGAAAAATTCAGTCCTCACCTCTTTTTGAAAGCAGACGAGTTGCTTCATTAACCATGACCTTTGGAGGTAAAGAAGCATGAACATTTATTGATTGAAGAAGCTCCTCTACCCTCTTTTTATCAGCTGCTTCTAATGCTAAGGGGTTTGAAAGTGTTGTTTCACACTTTGTTCTGCTTACGGGAAAAAAAAAATTAGATGTATAACAAATACAATCCGGACACATTTATCTTTCTGTCACTTCCTAAATTGCTGTTAATCAGGACTTTAGGGCTTCATTGTATCTGAGGTCTACCCTGCTGCTAGAAAACGAATCATCCACATCTGCTTTGTGGAAAGGGCAAGGATATTGATTCCAAATACTGTTTATTAGTTCCATTTCTTTTACCAGCTTCCAGCAAGTAGCTCATTCACGCTAATTCTCAGATTTCAGCACAATTACAATTGCTTTCTCATTAAAGTGATTGGGATGTGACAGAGGAAGCTCACAGTGATACAGAGCAGCAGCTGAGTGAGGTTCATTAAAGGGAGGCATGTATGTAGGTGAAGAGAATTGGGTGTACTGCTTGAATTCTACATAGGCTCAAAGATAACCCAAAATACAGCAAATTTCAGAAAACAGCCTGAGAACATCTAGCCGTATATTTTCTGTGAACCATCATGTCAGAGTTTCTAAAAATCATTTGATGATTGTCAGTGAAATTCATATTGTAACAATTGTTACAAAACAAAATGATTCCTAGGCCTATGCTACTGTGCCAGACTCTCTTCTAAATAGCAAAGGGCAGATCAAAGCAGTCTAACATTACCAAGAAATATTAGGTAGTATCTGCAATGTAGACATGACATTTCTCAAAACTGGCATGTAGTTTTCAAGTCTCCAATACCTGGGTTAGACAGACATAACTTCATCTACAATTAACCCACCTTAACTTTAAAAAAAAAAAAAATCAGAATAGTTCAGAGTAACTCACTTGGGATGCCTTTTTGTCTTCTGTTTGCAGATTTGCTCAGGAGACAAGCTCTCATTGTGTTTATTCTTTCTTGGAAGAAGAGGAGTAAGACTGCTATTTACAAATTTATAGAGACTAGCGTTTGTGTCTTCAAACTCTGTTTCTTTCTCATTCTTGAATAAGTAAAGCTTTGCTCCAACTGGCTCAAACACCTTGTGATCCATCAATGCTTGGCACACACGGACTCCCTTCAGCCGAGAAATATCATGGCAGCTTAGGTACATGCTTTGCATAAGATGGCTCAGTACCACATCAACAGCATTTGAGCCGGTGAAACAGTTTTTATGTGTTCTCAGATGTTGTCTACGTCTTTTGATTTCCACCTGACTGTAAAGAGCATGAATAATACTATTCCACAGCTGAGTTGCTTGAAAAGGACCATCGGACTCTGCAAAATATTTATATGAAAGTTTTACAAATGTTTATAAAGCTTTAGCATTTTAAAAAATATTTTTACTTTGTGAAATTAGCTATATTTAAAAAAAAAAACAACTCTGGAAATCAGCTTAATTTTACAAAGACAGAGAAAGATAATACTTAATAAATCAGTCCTTCTTGTAAGTTGACTCACACAGGGTAGAGTCAACAGACAAGAATAAAAAGACACTAAAAATAAGCAAGGAAGTTTTTTTTCCGTTATTACTACACATACTGTATGTATGCACACATACACATTAATTTATTACAGAATCACAGAATGGCTGAGGCTTGCAGGGACCTCTGGGGTTCACCTGGTCCAACTTCCCCTGCTCAAGCAGGGCCACCCAGAACCACGCCCAGACAGGCAGCTTTTGAATATCTCCAAAGGTGGAGTGCCCACAACCTCTCTGGGCACCACCAAGAAGAGCCTGTCTCCGTCCTCTTTGCACTCTCCCTTCAGGTACCCGTAGTCATGGATGAGAACGCCCTGGGCCTTCTCTTCTCCAGGCTGAGCAGTCCCAGCTCTCTCAGCCTCACCTAGGGGAGATGCTCCTCCAGTCCCGTTTCTCCTCCACGTATCACTCTCAGCTCAGCAGACAACAAACCGGTATTTGCAATACATTAAACCTGCCTGCCCCCAACCTTTCGCTCCGGACACCTGGACACAGCTCCACGCCCAGGCCTCGCAACGGCTCCCCCCTTAACCGCGACTCCTGGAGTACAGCCAGAGG
>NW_009621448.1:41625-54669 GCF_000690535.1 Cariama cristata | reverse complement strand
CCCTCCCCATCCGTACCGCAAGCTGAAGCGGGCAGGAGGCCTGCAGCCCGCAGCTCCTTCCTCGCCGGCCCTGGCAGAGGGTGCTGGGACAGCCCTGCCCAACGTAGCCAGCACCCCTGGGGACCCCTGGGGGTGAAGGCATCGGCAAGCGAGACCCAGGCAGCAGACCTTCGTCAGACTCCCTTTCCACCCCGCGAAGCGGACAGCCTGCACCCAGCCTTGTACCTCTTGTTTTCATTTACCCCGGGCAACTGCTGAGTCTGCCTTAGGAGTCCAAAGCTGGTTTTAAGGCTGAAATTTGGCCGCGAAGCTGCACTTTCCTTCAGTGGGGTGTGCAACTATTTAAATGGGTGCTTTCCTAGGTTCACATCCGCTGGCAAACAAAAAGCTCAGATAAAAAGTCTTTAGACAAAGACCTCCTTGTTGGGAGTAATCTCTACTCTTGGCCACTGAGACTCTTTCTTAGGGAAGTGGGCTTCTGACACCAGAGTTACCAATCTGCCGTTTGGAGATTAAACCAGAATGTTGTCTCAACAAAATTATGAGCAACATTGCTCCAGCCCTTGTCCAGGGAAAGGATGCCTTCCTCAGCAGACCCATATCCTGAGTCAGGCACAGCCACAGCCCCTGATCTCGGAAGATTTCAGACCCTCCTCCCTCAGCATCCTAGGAAATGTATGGTGGTGTGGTCATGGTGTGGTGCTCACTGCAGTGGAAAAACACGGATACTTAGCAGATACTGCAGCATGAGTATTGCTTAAGAGCCCAAAGGGGTTTTCCCTTTCTCAGACAAAATCCCTTCAGAAGTGCCTTTTAGCTACTGCCAAGGCTGTAAGTACCAGCAAAGTTTAAAGCAGCAACAGATAAAGGTGAAAAAATTATGTTAAATCCTTTACTCTGCTACTTTTTAATGCCTACACATAACTAACCAAGTAATTATGCCAGGTCGAAGTGCAGCTAGGTGTAACTGAAGAGCATTTATAAGTGATACTTCAGATAGGTTATATTCCAAATAATATGTATTCTAGCCATGCTTACATACTTACACAATACTTCTCACCATACACTATAAATGATCTCTGTCATGGACCGTATCTTCAGTTACATTTGTAGACTATCTTACAAACAAGGCCCACGTGTGGTCTTTGGATACTATTCCAGTAGATATAGTGCTAGCAGCCAATTTATTCGTTATCAATACTGGCTCATGCAAAATCCCTGTAGTAATCCATAAGATCTGTGACACAGTATAGACTGTAAAGCTTGTCCCATCTTTCAAGTTAAAAATTTCTTTCTCTTATTACGCATGATAATAATTCATTATGAGGTATTTGTACAGTGCTTTTATAAGCTTGCATCAAACCTTTTATATTTGGGGAAAAAAAAAAAAAAGTCAGTGCTAGGTTGGTAGTCCAAATACACTTGTTACAACTGTAGCCTTTGTTTTTTTCTTTCTTGAAGGCACACACAGGGTCAGCACTAGTACTACTGGAAAGTATCTTCATGAAGTGGAGAGCAAAATTTTAAGTGTATTTTACTAAATCCTTTAAAGAAATGGTAAAGTATACCAAAAGTTCCTAAACTGTGCTGAAATGCCCCACTGCTGTTGGTTTTAAATCATAATCAGGCATAAACTGAAAACATGCATACATGTTGACTGCAACAATTTCTAAATTTCAAATGCAAAACCCAAAACAAATTCAATTTTTCATTAGTGCTATGCAACACTGTTAACTTTGCAGATATTGCATGGGAGCAAATGAAGGCAGAATATGACCTACAGATCCTTTTTCCATTCATATGAAACTTCTTTAATCCTTTTGCTGAATATGAGCTGCTCAGTAGAGATATATTATTATTGAATATGGTTTGAATAACTATCCAGCACTTTCTGGGTAATTAATATTGCATACATTATGCTTGAAAGTATGCAATCCATATTTTCAACTCAGTTTGCCAAGTATAAATTCAGAGCTGGATACAACACAGCAGGCTGTAAAGTCCATCCCGTACCTTAAAGCAATAATATATTCACAAATATTGTTCTTCAATTTATCAAGCAGGCAGAATAGGTGTTTTGCCAACACTGTTAGCTACAGCATGCCAAGTTATCATAAGCAATGTGTTGTATAATCACCGGTAACATGTGCCTAGTTTCATTCTAACAGTTCTCCATTTTTGTGATCTACCATATATTCATCATCCTGGTATTTCTTCATTGCTTGTCATTGATATGACACGAAGCAACATTTGCAGCCATATTTATGTAATGGTGGAAATAAACCAGGCTCAGGAGTTCTTCAGTGCTGAAGTTTTCTGTCCCACTGAATCCCTTTTAACTGGCTTCCTGTGGAACAACAGATATTAATCTAGATAGAGAGTAATAGCCAATTAATTAAAGTTAAATTCTCTAAAGTGATGAACATACAGAAAGGAATCTGTGTTACCTTTCCTAATGCATCTTAATACCTATCACACATTTCTGGATGCATAATTGATTCATGTGTGTTTTAATTGTGTGAGACAAAAATATGTTATGTTACCCTCAGATATTAAAAGCAATTAAAAATAAATCAGGATTCTTATTTTAGCTGACAACTTTTTAAGTGATCTTGAATGTGTGCTACTTGGATATGTGCTGCAGAAATTATATATGATTTCTAATAAGTACACGCTTAGATAAATGAGACAAAAGGAACTACTAGACACAAGATGTCTTGTCATAGTTGGTAAACAAAAAATACCAAAGGTTTGGAGATGCCTGAAGGAGACAAATTGAATGTCAAATATACAGTTTCAATGTAGTGAAGACTACAAGCTAATCTAATAAATTGTTATTAAAGAAGTTTAAATACTGGCAAAGATCTGCAAGAAAATTGTTAATGCACTAGTTCAAAAAAAAAGAATTATTCAATAAAGCGACTAACTGGAAAGGTTTAATCAACGAAGTGCACGGATATTAGGTCTATGTAAGAAAGTTCATTGAGAATGTTCATAATCTGAAGCAATTAATTGGAATGAGTGCGGTAGTTTGGGTTGTTTGTCTGAGGCCAATTAGCACTTCAGACAAAACCGTCTAAAGAGTTTTGGAAAGAAGATGTCAAACATCCTCATTGATACAAATAATCATACTCATCCTTAATGCAACTTCCCTGCAGTAAGCACAATCACACCACTGAGTAATTTGGCACTTGACTTCTCTGGACAGACTCTACATCGGCAGAGTCTTCCCAGAGAAAGAATAATACCTGACAACATGTTTGTTTCTTTCTTTCTTTCCTGGCAAATTTGCAGACAGTGAAAGTACAAGGGAATGACATCTCACACAAGCTGCAGATTTCAAAAGTGAGGAAAAAGGATGAAGGCTTGTATGAGTGCAGGGTGACCGATGCCAACTATGGAGACCTTCAGGAATACAAGGCCCAGGCATTTCTCAAAGTCAACGCTAACAGCCACTCCCGGCGAATGCAAGCCTTTGAGGCATCTCCGATGTGGTTGCAAGACATGAAACCTCGCAAAAACATCTCAGCAGCTGTTCCAAGTAGCATCCATAACTCTGCCAATCAGCGTGTGCGTGCCACCTCCAGCCCTGAAGCAGCAGCCAAAATCCCCAAACAAAGTCCACAATCAGGTATGGTAAAGCATTTTGAGCTTTCATTTGATTGCTTACCAGAATGTAAAAGGAGGTTAACTCGACAAGGTAACCAGGAATTGTGACTAGGAAGAGTGTGGTGCTCATTTATTCTTCTTTCTGGCTCTATTCCTCCTGCTATCTCCTTTCTTCCAAAAAGCTGAAGAATAAGTTTCTGGGCAGAAGAAGCAAAAAGCCTTAAATTCCTATACATGTATTTTATCTCTACTGGTTTTATCTGCCTAAGGTTAGCTCTCTAATCAAAGCTTAGCTTTCCCTGTAGTGTGTGTGGAGAGAGAGGGGCATGTCAGTGAATGATTCATCTCATTTTAGACATCTGCATGATAAATTAAATAAACACCTATCCAGAAGTGTTTCTCCCTAAGTCAATTTACACCAGTCACCTAACTTTTATCTCTCTAACATTTAGTAAATTTAATCTACTTTTAGTATCAATAGTATTTTCATAACGAACTTGACTTCTAAATCTAGGCAGACCTTAGATACACCAAATTGTTTCTCTGTTGTGTAGGCTTTAGAAAGACATGGGTTTGTCAGAGAATGTGGGTTTGTCATCTTCAGCTGCTTGACCATTTGCTTTGAATCAAGCGTTAAAATGGCAATGCCTCAGTTGTCTGTCACATAGAAATTAACATACTAGACATTTTGTTTGGAAGATTTTGTACAGCACTGTATAAATGTAAGCAATATAAGTCTACATGTTCTACATTGATCCAGTAAAATTCAGAGTTATGCAAAGGTACATGAATATATAGGAGGTGCAACTGTTCACCACTGTATCATGGCAATAGAGAGATGAACGGGATAAAAACTTGACATGTTGTAAATGATCAAAAATCCTCTGGAAAACAACCTGTGCAAGTTTAAGGGTTTCTGGGTTACTTCTGTTTACACTGAGGGCTCCAAGGCAGGAGATCACAACCTAGCTTAAAATGCATAATGGAAGCTAACCTAGTTGGTAGGGATGCATCATTTTTCTGCTAACAAATGCCATATCATACCAAAACCAAAACTGGGATCACAATAAATTTCATAGCACACCTACTGTGAAATCACTTTCATCTTATAGGCATACAAAAACATTTTGATAAGGAAAATACATTTCATTACCGATTGGAACAATATAATTATTCATATGAAAATTCTTATTGCTATTAGAAAAGATGATGCGCGTATTACCACCATTTTGCCTCTGTATACATTTTTAAAAATTTAAGTAAAAGTTACATTCTTTTCCCTGAAATGGAACCACTTTCATTTTTTAGCTCTTCCAAAAAATGTATAAGCTGTCAGAAGAAAAGAAATATTTCAGTTTATTTAAAATCATCATTCTACCATGGCTTTCCTTTCAGAGAAATGTATATACCACTTATTTTCCATTGGACTCATACATTTCAAAGTAGCAGACTTGTCTATAAAGTGGATACTCTGGTTTCTGTTCAGTTATATGTGAAATTAATTAAAACAGTCACAAGTTTATGAAATATGTAGCTACAGACTACACTGCATTGCACCCAAAGTGTGCACATAACAGCTAATCCACTAAATCACTTTGGATATATAATTGAATCTATAGTATTGTTTATGTCTTTAGTCCAAGCAATGTCTTGCCTGATTACTGAACATTTGTTATTTGAGAGCTAGTAGGTTATTACATGTAAAGGTCACTGTTTAAAAAAGAAACAAACAAAACCAAACTTAATCTCTGATTTTTCCTTAAGCAAAGATTATTGCAGATCAAGTACAGACAGTCCCAATCATAAAGAATTTAAAAATTAGATTAGAATATAATTTAGTTTATTAATACATTTGTTTTATGATGAAGCACAGATTAATGCAGTATTCATCAGAGGTGAAACTCATCTACTGAAGAAACAAAGAGTGTACCAAGAATCCATATTAGGCTTAATCTCAATTTAACAGTCACTTGCTACTTGGTAATTACTGGTGATATTTTTGATGAACGTCACTTTAACTCTTGAGATCCAAGATTCACTTTCATTTACTTGAGAAAATCTGGGCCTGATTTTCCAGCTATGGTGTGATTTGGATTTTCACTCCATTTTACACTCACTCTACACCAATAGAAATACCCGTGGGAGCACAGGGCAGTGGAGGTTTTTAGCTCTATGTAATTTTGAGGAGTAACTTCAGCTGAGGAGGGAGATACATCAGTTGTGAGACCTCAGAAAAGTGGAAAGGAGGTGTCATAGACAGTAACAGTCTTTCTTTTTATGATACTGAATCAACACAATCTCCTTATACTGTCAAATGAGAAACTCTTCCCTTCTTCAACATCATGCTGACTATATATGCATTCACAAGACTACTGTGTAATTACATTACATGTGAGCAATGTATCCATCCAGCCTAGAACACTGAAACAAGTTTTAATACAAATTTATCATTATTAACCACGTCAGTATTTGAAAGACGTAGGGGGTGATTGTGATGTGTTTGTTCATGTTGAGTAATTCATTGACTTCAGCAATACTATTTGAAGAGAGAAGTACTATTAACCATAGGTAGTTGTATAAAACATTCTCCAATATTAGAGAGCTGGTGCATAGTTATTGGCAAGCAATAAATTTTACTGCCATGCTCACAGACTATTGCGAAATACGTTTACAACAGATGGAAACACAACACTGCAAAATTATTGAGAAACCTGTATTCAGATATTTCTCAAGAACTTGGATACTAATAGAGGAAATAATGACCCTGATTATATGAATATTTTGTCCCCAAAATTTATTCTTGAAAGGTAGATAGCACTCTACTTAATTCCTTCTGTCCTGAAGCACACTTCAGACTTTCATTTATTTCTTAACAATAGATATTTAGTAGTAGCTCTAGAAAAGTAGTTTACAGTCACTGCCATTTAAAAATATCAGCATTTCCCAACTGAGCAGATATTTCTGCCATTCTCCTCTCAAAAGTAAAAATATCTGTGATAACTATGAGGGAGCTGTATAGTCAGGGCTGACAAATTAAAGTGATATGAAGTCCATACAGCATTTTGCGCTGCTCTGAAAAATGGTGTATGAGTGTAAAAAGTATATGTGTTATTATTAGCATAATGGAGATTCAATATAGGAGGAAAGAGCTGAAGAGAGCACATCCCACAGACAGTCTTCAGATAATGTACTGAGAAGCACTAAACATCTACCTCAAAATCAAAAAAGTCAGGAAAGCAAAAGTCAAAGCTGACACAGCTTGACCCTTTCATTTCATATTCATGGGCAGCAGTAAATAAAGTAAACCATCACAGCTTAACAAGAATCTCAGTAATTTGATAGGCTAATCTGCATATATCCAGAAAATGTCCTATGTAGCTGGAGTGACAGACATTTTTTTTATGCATAATTCATAACAGCGTATCTTAATCCAAAGGTAAAAATACAGAATTATCACAGAACATTGTAGCTCTAAGCGATGTTGCGATTAACTGAAATCCAAAGCTCCAACGAATTCAGGTAAAAGGAAGCTAAAAAATCCACAGGCTGCACCAGATCTCACTGTTTCATGGATATAAATCTAGACAGTGTCTGCTACTTGCATTCAAGTCACTCAACATTTATAGCAATAGAAAGGGCTGCAGAATCTGATCTGTTGGGAATCTGTATATCCCCCAAACTCTTCCTCTTCTACCAATGCTCAGTTAAAGCACTCAAAGCTATTAGTTGCTTTTCAGATTCAAGAAGATCAGACTCAGAGAACTCAAGAGGGAATAGCTCCAAAGTAAGAAGTGACGTTAGGTCCATTTTCTGACTGCTCACATACAGATGCTGCACATTTCTAGCAACTTTTTGTTCTTTCCTGAAGTAACAGATTTACCTATTAGCCTAACTACAAGCCGAAACTGTTCCCGTGATGATGGCAGAGTCGTAGTGAGTGACTTGAAAAGGAGCACAAAGGAGAACGTGGTTCTTACCTAAGATATAATGACCTGGATTCTTGGCATCATAAATCACACTGAGAAGCTGATCATCAGGTGTGAATGCAAAAGAAGAGGATGAAAACCGGTCTGTTGATACTGATAAACTGATGATTTTCCTTCCAGCCACCATTTTTATCCACAGAATCCAGGAATCTTTTATTATCAACCTATTGTAAACAAAAATTTTATGTCCACTCTGGCATCTTCTGGGATATAAACCAACCTCTGTCTTCCTGGTTTTTTTTTTCTTTTATGTTACTTCTCCTCTTGAAGTGAAGGGACAAAAAGTCTGCTCTAGCCTCCACCAAGGTGACAGCTGACATTGCTCTTTTCTTCACTAAGAGAAAGATTTTGGCTTTTGCAGCTGCTGTTTTGCTGTTTTAGAAACTGTGAGTACCCATAAGGCTGGGAGGCACCGGCTGTTACTATGGTTGTTGCACAGCAAAAAGTCAAGTCTCTGTTTCCTTAGGACTATGTTAAAGCAAAAGTCAAATGAGAGTTTTACTCTTATTCTGAAGCTTATTCAGCCATTCTCGGAAATTCTTGCAAAAAGATGATGCAAGGACTATCCCTTTTTATACCTGTAGGCACTACAATCTCTGTTTTTACTTGAAACTTACGCTTTGGTTCTCTCTTCCTAAAATGAAGCCACTCTACTTTTTTAGTTTCTCTGAAATAATGGAATAAATTCTAAGCATGTTAATTGATATAGCCCTGTTAACCAGTTAGTTGCTGACCTTGAAACTGTAAGCATCTTCTGAGAAGCGCTAATGTACTCCAGATAACTTTGACAAAGCAAGGTCTTAATAGCAGTTAACTCCCTTTTTTTAGGCCAGGATTTCCAGTGCAGAATGAACTCCCTACAGCCTTATGTTTCTTTCATAAATCCCATGTCTTAATTTCTTATATGCACATACTTACTGATAGAACCAAATGCACACAGGTATTTGAACTTCTGTTCCTAGTGCTTAGTCCAACTGAACCCCAAAACCAAAAAAGTTGTTTTCAGTCAATGTGCAGCTTTAACTCCTGTCACAAGCAAAATGGTATCTACTTTTTGTAATCATCCCTCACTGCCATTGCCAATCACAGATACTACACCACTGTCACCTTTCTATTAATTTCTATTCCTCTTACAAAAACCCAGGTTCAGGAATTAAGAAGAGAAAGCACTTGCCAACCAATATGTTCCTTTTTGTTATTCTACAAGTTTTAGCAGTTGTTCAATCTCATGTGCCCATGCCAGACTGCGTACTGAGTATGCTTAGTTTCAAACATATCCTCTCTGAAATCAGAGATATTATTTTCATCCTTAGTTATGCCCATAGTTAAGCACTAACACAGAATCATAGAAGAAAATCATCATCTTCTCAGATTTGTTGAGATAATCATGGATTCTGTCCTTAATCATAAGATATCTCTACTGTAACTCATACTCCTGTAAAAGTTACAGTGTTTGGAAGGGAATGTTAAATAACTTTAGTTAATCACAAGCAGGGGTAAGAAGGGATTTGAGAAAGCAGGTAATGGCAGATTAGAAACAGCCTACTACAGGAAAGAGGACTCCATGGAAGATTTCCATTTCTATTATTCAAACATAGCCTGGACGACCCTTGAACAGTTGCTTTTTCAGAAATCATACAGGTTATATGCATGGAAAAACGTCTTTGGATGCTGCACTACGTATTTGCCTCCTATGAAACCAATCCAGAAATGGTGAGGACAGACACAGAAGGAACTAAATCCACAAAGTTTTAGAAACTCATTTTGCCCTTTCTTCATCTACATTGTTGTTTATCTACACACATGTATACTGAGATCTTTCCTATTCTTTTGGTAACCTTACCAGCATATTTCACTGTCCATCTGCCATTGCTATGTATGCACTTAGTTACACCTCTTCCTTTCCTTTAGCTGTTTAAAAATGAACCTTTCAGACTCACCTCACCTTTAGAATAAAAGCGATACATAAAGATCTGGTAGGGGACCCTGCAGGAGTTCCCTGAGTAACAGAATCACGGTCATTCTGTTCTACGTTCCTGATATAAATTTATTTAGTAATTAACCACTGGAAAGACTGCAGATAGGCCACACAGTTAGTAAAGAAAGAGAAGAAAAGAAAGGAAGAGAAGAAAAATGAGGGGGGGGGGCGGAAGCTGTTTATGAGTTCTTCATCAGCTCACTCAAATTGCTTTTCATTGCAACACAATCAGGCAGTTGCACTGGGTCATCAGAGATTGCAGCATATGTGACAGGGCCTGCTCTTGAAATAACTGGTAGGATTTCTTTGCTTCAGAACACAGCCCATTTGTTACTTGAGACACATACAGCAAAGCAGAAGACATTTTCACTAGTTTTGGATGAGAAGTGGGAAGTTTCCTGTCTATGGTGCCCTACTTCATTGTGAAAATCCTTTGCATCACTTAAAATTAAAAAGAATCGATAGAATTATCTGCTGGTTGGAATCGATACAACTCCGCTGAAGCCAAAAGAATGGCATTCATTTACAATAGCAAAAAATTTGGATCAAGCATGAGGATGAAGACGAATTCTCTTCTACTCATAAAGTGAGAGTGAATTACAAGAATCTAAGCTTTACCCAGTTTGTACCCCCTAAAGAAGTTTAGGACAATGAAGCTGTCTGGGAGCGGAATGAAGGGAAGGAAAATACCTGAAAACTGCTATTTTCAGTGTGTTCAGATTTGGGGGCAAGGACCATTCTTGGTGATGGGTTTTGCTTCGAGTTTTTTGTGGTGTTTTTTCTTTACCTTTTATCAACTTTGTTCTAGTGTTTATTTTTGAAACCTTAGGTTGGACTAGCTAGAAAACTCAACACTCTTAGTATTTTCTTATTCTCTGGACAGAGATTTTCCGTTCGATTAAATAATTTATAAGCTTCAAAGATATTCCAGACATATAACCTTCTTTACAGCTACAGTAATAATTAACCCTGCTTTGCTGATGATAAAGCCGGATGTCATTTGAAGAGCAACTGATGATATTTCTGCTCGCCGTGTGAAGAGGAGACTCTGCCCCAAACTCTTCATTTTACCTTGTGGTTAAGAAGTTGTCATCATACTTTTTGGCAGTGCAACTTGCTATCCTGTCTGTGTGTGGGTGTTCCAGTCTCATCAACCTCACTGAGGTTTGTTCCCCCACCTACTGACAAATGCTACTGTCTTGGAACAAAGCTGCCTAGCCTAATGTGCTGAGAAGAATAAAAATGTGAAAGTTAACTACCACAGGCAGCATTCCCCGTGCTTCATACATACAATCTGTGTGTTCATCTACAGCAACAAAAATACAGATAACAAATCTGCATGCTACTTCTGCTGCCAGTCCTATTTCTACTTCTATTATTCCCTCAGGTGCTGCTGTTGCCTGTAACACTGACTGAAGCTTTTGTCCACCGAATCATAGGCATAGGGCTATAATGACTATAAAAGCAACTTCTACATGACTACATAAGATGGTATATCCTTCTCCAGTTCATTCTGTGCAACAGAAAAAAAGAATTAAAAGGGTAAGATGTTTTGTCAAGGAGCAATAATAAATCAATTATGAAGCCAAGAACTAGCAGTAGGTCTCACAGAGAGGTAGACATTCAGATGGTGCAAAGCCATTTAGTGGAATAATACTATTTAAGAATATGGCTTCATAGCATTGTGCCTATCTGCAAATCTGCCGAAATAAGAGGTGATTATTTATTTTGTACTCTGTTGAATTATTCACACGCATAGAATATACACTGATCAGTGACCATCTTATACCTGAAGAGTCTTTGAATAACAACAGATGACATTTCATGATTGTGATTGATCCCACACCCCAAACTATAACAAGAAAGGTAAAAAGATCTGAAATAAAAGTAGAAAAATTCAACAATATAGAATGTGAAGGAGATAGAGTTGATACAGAATTCAGCACAGATACTTCAAGCTTCGTTCTCATAATCCACTATTTTTGAAGTAGTGCACTGTGCTTGTAGGGGTGATAACGTTGTATGGCAATAATGGCAAGGGTGAAGGCTTTGATGTCTGAACTCTGATTTAGCTCTTACAGTTTAAAATGTTGCTATACAAAGTCTCTGTCTTACCCTAATCAGAAATTACTGTGTGAAACCTGGATGACAGAAGGAAATAGGTGCTTGCTCCTCAGTCTTCCCAATTCACAGTGATGAGCGTGAAATTAAGCCTCTATGACAGCTGATAAACTAATAATGGGTTAGAGAGATAGACGAGATAGATGAAGAAATGGCATGGCATTTGCTTGTATCAATCCTACTATTGGGGGGTTAATTTCCATTAGAGGAGGAGGTAGAGAGATGGAGGCACTATCATCTTAAACTGCTCCAGCTAAAACCATTAAGAGCTTGTGAGTCATAGCCCTTAGACAGAGGTATGTACTGTTAGTCAGAGGCATTGTTCTAATCTCTATAACAACTGCATTATCCACCAGGCAAACAAAGGATCAGAAGAATGGTCCCTGCCTCAAAACACTTACCATCTAGCAATCAGACAGAAGAAAACAGACGCATCCAGTTGGATGGGTACAGATAAATGGGAGCTTTAGCTGAGTTCCATGAAAATAGCTCTTATATAAGTGATATAAATAGAAGCCGATCGGGCTGACTGTATGTCAAACATGAGCCCTTAAGCTCACACACACAGTGTCAGGTGTGAAAAGTGAGAAAAGGGATTGAATATCTCATGCTGAAATATTTACAAAGAATGATAATTCTCCTTCTGTCTATGTTATAATAACCTTCTTTGTATATGTTTTTCTTGGTGTGACAGTGCTGTTGAAGATGATAGAGTAATATTAAGTATCGTCCCACATAAGATTTTTTTCTGATAGATGACAGGATGAACAGGATGCAAAAAGCATCAGGGGAAAAAGATGAGTTAAATTCTATTTTTCTTCAAATAAAACTCTTGCAACTTTATGGTATCTTTCAGAAATGGTCCTGTTAACAGTTTAATTACAATGTGGCATATATGAAATATACACACATTTTTATATATATTGCAAAAATGCTGAGCAATTTATGCTGGAGCCATGTTTAATTACAACAGCAGAAGCTGATTGCTAACGAAAGAGTCAATTCAAGAAGAATTTTTGTTAACAGCCTAAGTTCCTGCCTTCATTCAGGATGGAGCGTAACTATATGCAAGTAAATGGATGAGGATATATTCCCACAGGACAGTCACAAAAAACTGCATTTGCTTTGGAATCAGCCATTTCATACAGATAAATAGAAATGCACTCGTTTATATATTTTTCTGTCACACATTAAAAAAAATCTAAGACATTTTATATCCATGGTTTTCAGGGATAGGATGAGAGAGAAAGGTGCGCAGTGCTGATAAGAGCAGTCATAAAGCATACTGCCAGTTGTTCTCAAACAATACCAATTAACCAATTTAGGGACTGCATTTGCTTGAGCTTGCCT
>NW_009621448.1:0-41594 GCF_000690535.1 Cariama cristata | reverse complement strand
CTTTCCCTCTCAGCTTTTAACTGTTGCAATGGACGCTGGGTATTGGACTGCTTCTCACATTAGTTTTATTTAAATAGCTGACACTGGTGTTTCACAGACTATTTGCAAACACCTCTCTTAGCAACCCTTTTCCCAAAAAGTACTCTCTCACTGAAATAGAAACAGCTGAAGTCAGTGTATTACTTATACATGTGAAGAGATATTCAATGTAAAGAAAAAAAAAAAAAAAAACAAAAAAAAAACCAACTTTAAAACTTTGCAGAGTTAAACACCAACTAAAGGGAGGAAGAGAATTAATTAGGATATATGCTACAAATGGCTGATGCCTGAACACTTGTGCCTGAGAGCCCCAGGTAAGCAGAATATCATTCTCCTAAGAAAAGAAAGTCAATCAGGGAAGTTAGCGTATCAAGACAAAAAAGCTTCCACAATATAATAAATATATAGAAGTGGAAGTAGTCATAGTTGTACAGCCACTAAACAATTCAGAGACATCAAAAACTCACTATATCCTTGGCTGAACACATGAAATTTTTTGGTAGTTTAGCACAAAAAAAAAAAAGTTTTAAGGTGCTAGAAGGAGGAATATGCTTGTAAGTATATCTAAAGCTGAAAGCTGTGTGCCTTAGGTTCAAAAATAATTTTGACTCTGACGTGCTCTACCCCACATTCACCTGCAGAGACAATTCATCTACACTTAATTTCATCGAATGGGTATCTAACTTATCTAACTTACTGCTACTGTACTAGTCTAAACTTGTTTATGAGAGTATCACATGAAAATGCTAGGGAAATTAAAATTCCAGAAGCTGAATTTTTGATGGACAGTCTGTCCAAATAGCTAGACTCACTTTCAGACCAGAACAGCCTAAATAAGTTTCCAAGAAGCATAAGCATTTGAACAAAACTTAGGATCACTGCTACAGAAATGAATGATACTCATGAAGCCAATGCAAAATTGTATCAGGATTTCCTAATCATGTTAGTATGTAAAATATTATTTAGTCCTGAACTACTTATTAACAAAATTTAAACAAAGCTACATATGAAAACAGAAGAAAATGCACTGATGAGAATGGAAGTTGTGAATTAGGATAAAGGACATAGGAGAGAGCAAAAAATTACACTGGGGTGGATTAAGCCAACTACACTATCCAGTTAATCTTCCTGAAAAATTATATTCAAACTCAACAGTGATTTTTGGCTATTTTCATCAGAACAGTGAAAATCTACAAATCTTTATGCACTTCCCATTTCAGTTATATGTTTAAGGATCTCACCCCTCCCTCCTGCCTCTTCAAGGTAAAAGGATGACAGGGTCAGATAATTTTCATCTTTGAGAATGACATTAGAGATCATTTTAGCTTCTTCACAGTGCATGATGGCCCAATTAGGAAGACTGGTTCTAGTCAAGGGGTTAAAGAGATGGACAACAGCACTCTTTGAAGAAATAAAAAGAAAACCATGACTCTCAGATATGTTGCAGAGGAAGAACAAGATTTAAGTATTTCCCTAGATATGGTTTGATGTAAGGGATGATGTAGAAAGTGGCCTGAATGTAAAATCCCATGTTTGTTCACACCAGTGTACTTGTAATTCTGCTTCTGCCCATCTTGGCATTTTGAAACTGCAGAAGTCATTCAAAGTCGCACTCTTCTTTCTTTCTCCCTTCATACTGCTATTTATTGTCCTTTTATAGATTTACTATGGCTTGTTCTGGACCACTGCCTGAAGCCAAATATCGTTTTACTGCATGCTACCTATATTTGAAGCCTCCTCAGGCTTTTCCTCTCCCAAGTATTTCCATCTCAGATTTGTGTTAGAACATGGCTTTAGGTGTAGCTGCCAACAAGTTAAAGGCTGTGACCCGTCTTAGCCCAGAAAGAGCTCCAGGAGTTATTGTGGCTCAAAACTCTACTCAGCGTTGGAAAGTTGTCACTTTCTGTTGCCCTCTGACAGGACTGAACACTTCTACTTGCCTGGGCACCTTAACTAGTGAAAGTTAGGGAATAACCATCTATCTAGGATCCCATCCCTCTTCCTGACCTGCTCTTCTCGGCATCGCTGGCAGAAAAGGAGCACACAGCAGATGAATAGAGCTACACGCTGGACGCAAAGTCCAGGTAGATTTCAGGGAAATTCAATACATAGCCTATTCTAAATTTCCATCAGTTTGGAAGCAGTAGTTTTCTTCCAATATGTGAAAAAATATCAGAAATTCAGAACTTTTCTTCTGGCTTGTAAGATGAATTCATTTGCCCTATGTGGTATGTTTGCCCAAGACAGTGATTAGCAATTCACACGATTTTAGGCTGACTACTGTACAGCCAATGGAGAAAAATGGACTGGAAGCCTAAGCAAAATATCTACATTAAGAGGCTTGAATATGATACTTACTGCTCATCTTTTGTCATTCAGTTCCCCAAAATCAAACACAGGTAATTGAGCCTTAAAACACACGTGAGAAGTAATTCCCCTGAGGAGGGAAAGGGGGACATTAGCTTTGTGGAAGGAAATTTTTTCTCCTGACTGTGAGTATATATTCCAGCAGTGTAGGACAGCTATAGGTAACTGTGATTTCTGCGGTTCACAGGAATAAAAACGATAGCAATTGGTAGGCCAGAGAGGAAGAATTTATTTTAAAATCTGTGTGAATCATATTCAAATAAAACTTCAAATAAAATCAACCATACTTGGTTTCACCTATCTTTATGGATGTAAAACTACAAATGTCTTCCTATAAATCCTATGGTTCATTAATATCCCTAGTAAAATTAAGGCAGATATTTCATGAACTTTTACTTACTTTACATGGAAGTAATGCAAAATTATGATTTCGTGTGGTTTCAACTGGGGCTGACAAGAAAGGTATTTCAAATCTAACACTATAAAGCAAAGCTGAGCATTGCAAAGCAGCAAACCAGGCACTTAAAGATGGAAAATATCAGCACAAATTCCTGAAAAATGAAACTTCCAAGATTTCAACACCTCTGTGATTTCAGAAACCAGTAGTACAACAAAATTAACTCATATTCAGCACAAGCTGAATATGTGTCTCCAATATATATGTAGGGATATTTTGGCATCATGTAACACTTACAGATAACCTAGCATGGATTTCTATGTGACTGGCTGTATTTCTCCTGTACTGGTCAGCACAAAACCAGGACTCCACTCAGGCATTAGTCTTCCCTTCTGATTAGAGGCTTACTCATTAAAGGAAACTCAAAGATACTCTCACTAAACTTATATGTTTAGTAAAATATTAAATCAGTGCTGTTGAATTCACAGATTTGTTCTGTTATGTATATGACAATACAGTACTCATTGTAAGCATAACTGTAAGAATCCAGTTTTCAGAGGCTCTGATGGATATTGAGGCTTAGAGTGCAGGAGGCTATTACATCCCAGAGATGTCCCAAACCTTAGCAAGCATAAGGAATACCAAACTTGCTAAGCTTCAACTCTTGCAGATGCAAACTGTCTGAGACTCAAGGTGGTTAACCATGTAAGGTACTCCTACAAATAGGAGATGCTAAAACTCTAGGGCCTAAGGCAGCTTAGTTTACAAATCAGTGTTTTGTCCAATTGTGAAAAATAAATAAGCAAAATTATGAAACCAGCATTTGCTTTTCTCTGCTTGCATCCCAAAATCCCATATATCTTTACACAAATTTTGTCTGATCAGTGTCTTAGTGGAAACAAGGGATTATAGTCATCCAGGCATGGCATGAGTAACTAGTTTTTTGATCAGTTAAGGTTTACTAACAACTTGTAACTTCTGCTGACTTTATTTTTACTTAGATGTTCTAAAATTAATCTCATTAACAGAATAAAATTGTTGTTTAGCTATTTGGTGCATCCAGTATGAACCATGAAATATGGTTCAGCATTTGTGACAGAGATTATTTTATTATTTTAAACACTAAATCACAATTATTTATCATATTGGTTTTTTCTCTGTTTTCGTATCATTTAAGTAAATCACATATTTGAATAAAACACAGTTTCAGAGAGTTTAATGGCATGAACTACTCTTTCATACTGCTGCACAGAAACTTATGATTGCATGCCTTTGGCAATACAGTATTTGTTTACAGGAGAAGGCTAAGCATTTTGTGGACATTTGCTCTTTTGAATGTATGTAGGTGGCAGGAAACAAAAGATATGACATGGGCATTAACATCTCACAGGAGGAATTTAACTGGATCCCAGTGGTTGTTAGGTCAAAACATGAGAAACCCTGACCCACACATCAAGTAGAGTTTATCTACTAATGTAGAAATAATAGATGGATACATACTACCGTTCTTCTTCCAGGTTACTGTCTTTGAGGGTAACATAATTGTAGTCCAGCTTTGCCCAGTGTTCTTGACCTGCAATAAAATTTCTTTTAGCTCTCATTATGTTAATGTTATAAATGGTAGAGAAATGAGTAATCAATTTAGCAAATCCACAGCCAGATTGACAGGTTTTTTACTTATATTACCATTCTTACAGTTGCAGTGATACTATTTAGGTCCTAGACAGAACTGTACACCAAAAACACATCTGCATGAAAACTCTTGGATTTGGATACTCTGTGTTTTTCAGACATTTGGATTTGGATTCTGATCTGTAGTTTGTCTCTGACTTAAGTCTAAAAATAGTGAAACTAGATCTCTGATTTAAACACTTTATGACTTTTACATTCGAAGTTAAAATGGTAATTTCTGACTATTTCTGGTCACTTATCCTTTATCAAGATGGAAATCCAAATAATAGAATATCAGCAAATACGACAGAATAGAAAAAGGAAAAAATCTAAAAAGTCTGCCTTTGGTTCTGCTATGTTATTATTCTACATTTGCAGTTTTCACCCTTCCAAAATCTAAAGAAATACTTGGGTTCATGAGACAACAAATACAGTTCTTTTACACATCTCCAGAAAAAAAGGAAACCTGAGTACATTGTATTTCATAAAGAATCACTGAAAATATGACAGGGCACCTAATAGTCATATATGTCACTGTATATTGCAAGTCAATTTTACTGGGAGTGATACATTACTGGAAATGTATCAGTTTGGGTTAGACAGCATTTCGGAAACTATTAAGCCGGTAAAGAGAGACCTGATATGACATTAGGATATAATAATCAGTTCCCAAAACCATGCAGAGGCCACTGCCTATGATAGTGATTTCCAATAATCTTAACAGCCTTTTTCTTCACCTAGAAGCTGAACTTGGTTTAGTTGTATTTCCCCTAAATTTTTCTCATGTGTTCGGTATTGCTTTAGCCTGTGCTTACTGCATATACTCCAACCTAAATCTCCTGCAAGATAAAGAAAAGCAAACGTGCTGTTTGCTGAAGAATATGCATGTAGAACATGCGATATGAATTGGCGGGAGGTTGTGATTTATACAGAGACTGAACATTATAAATAAAAAGGTTATCATGTGTATGCAATATAAGACCCCTAACTTGGGGATCTATAGATTGTCATATAGAAAAAAAGCAAAACAAAACAAAAATCAAAGAATACTTTGCCTGCAAGTATTATAGTGCTTCTTTTCCCACTGTGGAATAGTTTGTCAAGCGCATTTTGTATTTTACTGTTTCTCTTCCACACATTACAGCTTTCAAATTCTCAAATTATAATGCCATTAACCGTTGAAAAAGCTCTTTTAAAAATATCCATGAGACACTTCTAAGTATTTATCCCTATTTGCATAGTACATATTTTGTGCAGAGGAAATGTATCTCCAAAGGCCTCTTTAGAATTGTCTTGAGCAGTGTATTTCTCTAGTTCAATTAAAAAAATATTTACATGGAATAAAATGAGTGAAAATAATTCAATACATCATGAAATGATCTAACACTAACAAAGGCCCTAACTAAGTTCTGCTAACCTAGTTAGAGAAAGAAAAGCCTTTATAAAAATCTGTCAAATAACACATTTTATACCTTGTATAAAAGAGAGAATAAAGCCATGCTGCAATAAAACCAAAACCGGTAACTGCACTTGACCCTTGGGTGCAAGCTTGTGACAGTGACTCACAGGAAGAAGTTACAGCACATTTGCTTGTGCGTTTGCTTGTTCCTGATACAGAACAAGAGTTTTGAGAAGCCCAGCAAACTACTGCAGTGTAGTGCAGGTAGGTTAGCATTATCAGGTGGGCAAGAGAAAAGTAGGCTTCCCACTCCTGTCTATGTTCAGTAGGAACTAAGCTCAGAGTTCCCTTGGACTTCTTTGAAAATCTTCATAATGTCTTTGAAACATGTTTCCATGTTAAAGTTCATATTCATTTAGAAATTCAGTTCACACATGGATAATTGAAATATCACTGTTACTTAGAAGATCTCGTGTATGTGACAGAGGACTAAGAGTCTTTTACGACCACTACTATGTATGCAACATCTCACACCATGTATTTACATAAGGAAGCAGTGTTCAGAGATCTGGGATTTAGTTTAACCCCCATTTTTGAAGGGAAAAATTTACTAAAGACAGGAACAGAAATCCTTCTTGCTACACTTATAAACACAGTTAGCAGATACAGAGAAATGTTTTATTGGTAAACATCTGAACAATTTAAAAAATGAGCATTTGCCTTGAGTTCTTTTTACTTTCATTATGTGTATTCTTGAAGAGAAGATAAATGTGCTTTTTGGACCTGCAATTGAATCCAGCATTCAGTTTAATATGAAATTCTTTACAAAAATAGCTTATACATGATTAATAGATTTTTTAAAAATAACCAGTTATTAAAAATCCAGCATTATTATGGACTGCTTATAACACCATTATTATTTTGTTATAGAATTGATGCCTGTAACCATCAATAACATTCATCCTTTTCCAGTATATAACACAGCTATAAAATCTATTAATCGTGCATTAACCTGTTATAATTGGAACTTTCATTTATAGTGTAACCAAATTAAATTTATGGTTTGCATCTTAAGTAATATGTTTCAAATGATGAATGTAATTCTTTCTGATATAGGGAGTTACCAAACACTGAGACTTGGTATGTAAGACATCTAAATACTCCTGTCCTCGGTGTGCGAACATTTCAGTTTGATTAGTCTAGTTCTGAATGTTTTTAATCTGATAACATACTTAAAATATAAAGTCATGTTTTTATAAAAAATTATATGTAGCAATGTTTTTATAGCTTTTTAAAAAGAAAAAAAAAATCTAGGAAAATACAATTTCTTAAAAATAAATACTCCAAACCTTTTAGCATTGTTTCACCCTTGTAAATAGCATAGCCATTTGCTAGTATGTCCTGTTTTTTACAAGAAAACACTCTTTAACCAGTAGATGACTTTTTTGTTAGCAGTCAATAATGTGATACTGGAAATGATTTTGTAAAGAACACTCTGAGGTGGAAGGTGTTTGGGTTCATTCCTCTTGGTATATGCTTTCACTGGATAATGTTATTTAAAAAGACAGACAACAAAACAAAGCAAAACAAAAAACCTCCCTGGGACTGAAATACTTTGTATGTGTTGTTGTTTGCAGTGCATGCCAAGACATTCATGGGCACCAGAGCCAACCTGGCGAGCTAATTAAATATATAAATGTATGTGTTTAAAACAGCCTTATAAGGAGCGTTGGAAATCTGCAAGATGAGCGAATATCTTATAACTTCTTCCGCAGGTGCGAGGATAGCTACAAGCCATGGACTTTCTGTCCTGCTTCTTGTTTGTGGCTTTGTGAAGGGTGCTTTGCTTTAATCTAAAAGTGCTGACTTTTTCCAATATCACTTTCTCTTCTTAAAGCAAAGAGCAAATCGCCTGTAAAATCCACGGAGCGGACAGCAAAGTTGTTTAAACAAAGGCTGCGTAAGTAGTATACCTATACATTCAATCTCTCCTTTGACTTTCTCTCTGTATATCTGTGGTGTGGAAAGAAAAAGATAGATAAATAAATAAAATAAATAAATAAATATTATAAAAAGAAGAGGATACCACATGTTTTCTTGATATATCTTGTTTTCTTTGGCGTATCACTGATCTTTTATTTGAAGAGAACTGGTGTGATGTAATCAAACGTTTTGTAACAGCAAGACCTAGTTTCCTTTTCTTTCGGCAAGGAGAAGCCTCATCCTTGACTTCTCAGGGGTTGGCCTGCGAGTCATCAGTATTACAGAATTAACCATGGATGACATTTGGTTTCCTACGCTGAAAGAACCGTTGCAGCCTGGAAGCAAACAGAGGTCTAATAATGAAAAAAAACATAGTGATTTAACATCAACCCCACCCCCAAAAAGACCCCCAAAAAACTTTATAAAAAAGCCTTTTTTTTTTTTTTTTTTTTTTTTTTTTTTTGCATGAGGAATAGGGAGGAGAAAATAAATTCTACAAAGCAGCTAAGCAGACTAGGGGATGTTGTTTCTGGAAAACAAATAAGGATATTTTTCTTTTGAGTTCTTTAGATTTTTTTTTTTATTTATTTATTCTTTTTTCCCTACGGGTTTTTTCCTTGTCTTTTTTTGTTTGTTTCTTGTTCAATGGTGGCAATTACTGACTTAGGCCAACCCCTGATGATTGCGTGGAGGTTTATATATACACATCTTTTTTTTTGTGTGCGTTCTATATTTCAGTGTGTTTTCTCTGATTTTGCAACTCCTGTATATGCAAAACTAACTTAAATTCTGTAAATTGCTTACAGTCTGTGTGATATAACTTCAGAGTAGGCATACTTTGGTCCTCATGCAAGTCAGTTTTTAATATTATCTATATGTCGTGCCACCGTTAGACATCCTTATTTCCTTTTTTGACAAAACATCGCTTTTTAGTTTGTAATTCAGTACTGTGTGGATTTTGTAATACATACCTTCACTTCCACTGGTTTGACCCCTTTGAGCCCTCTGTTTACTCTGTAAATGCACATTAAAATTTGTTATGGTCTCTAGACAATGAATTATTTTAGTTTTGTGTATGTTGTGTTGGAGTTCAGATGCTGAAAGCTCTTTTAATTTGTGATGTTTATAGAGGATGAAGTGATTTGATCACTAGAGATTGTAAAATGCAAGTTTGCAGTCAAATACTGCGTGTAAAGGAAGGTTGGAAAGGGAAAATAGACAAAGAAAACAGAACATGGCTTAAAGGATATTGTTTTGGTAAAGAGTTTTAGGAAAGTAAATTTATTACACTGGAAAACTATATTCGCATCACAGCTCCTTCTACATGGCCAAAGAAGCATCTTTCTGTGCTTTTTCTGGAAGTGGATTGTCATTGCTCATTGATATTCCTAATTAAAATACTTTATGTCTGTGAACTGAATGTGAGAATTTTGCTGTTGAATGAAGTAATATGCATTACATGAATTACATTCATTAATGCAGGAAGGAAAAATTGCTACCATTTGCAGCTGCAATCAGGAAGGTTTTTTTCATGTTCCCCTCCTTCCACTGATGCTGAACAATCCATACCCTTTCATTTATCAGCAAAGACAATCATATATACCACATGCTTATTATGATCTATTTACAGCAGCATTAAGTAGCTGCAGTGTGGTCAGCTATGTGATTTCTCCTCATTTTGTAAATAACGTAGAAGGAAGTAAAAAAGTATGTTTAATATCTCACCAGTCCATAGCCTACAGGTCTAGCATTTTATTTCAAAATGCCCATAAGTCCGAAGTCTTCCCCCATTAATTTCAAAGGAGAAAGAAGAAATAGCATAGAATCAAAGGGTAAAACACCAGTGCTTTGGAAGAGGATAACATATTTGTGCAAATCTTATTTCCCTTAACTGTATCTTCTGTACTATAAGCTTAACTGACAATAGTCAGTCTTTCTTTGGTTTTAGAAAAGTCCTAGGAGTAATAAAGAGAACAGAGTACAGGTTTGGTCTAATACAAACAAATCAGATGTAACTGTCAGGAGGAAAAGGGAAAAAGTTCTTTCATTTCAACATAAAATTAATGACCCACTAGGAATATTGTGTATTGAAAAGGTTTTGCTCCATAGTAATAACAGTTTATCAGCCTACTGACAAAGAAAATAGAAACAGTCACCATTTAAGTGTTCTGAATCAAAACCAATATTGTGGATCAAAAAGAGCCAGAGCTTTTTGAAGTCTTATTTTCTGAACACACCTATGGAACCAAACTTTCAGAGCTCTAGAGGAAAGGCTACATTTTCCCCATGAAACAGATATCTATGACTCAATGCTATAAGAATATCCCATGTGGAGTTCGAAAACCTCAGTTTCCATTGATCTTAACCTGAACCAAATGCTTAACATCACACATGTTTCATATGTTTACTGTATACATGTATCTTGTATGAATATTCCATGTATGCACATAGTCATATAGACAACCTGCAGTGGCATATGGCATTTTTCAGAAGCAGTTTAGCTTCACATTGTTAAAGTTAGCCTCTGATTATTATGTTAAACTGATACTGTGTTTTGCTTTATGCTGTTAGCTGCTTAGATATGAATCACCACGTACTAGGAAGTAAGATTAAAGAACCAGCTGAAATTAAAAGCAGCATTCTAGACCACTTGGACCAGTGTGTTACAGCAACTCAGAAGACATTAGCAAAGAAAGTGCCATATTGTGATCTGCTATTGTTCTTCAACAGTGTCAGCAAAAAATGGACAAAAGGAACGTACAGAACTTTTGAAAAGCCTTTAAAGATTGCATGAGATGGTAATGGGATGCAGTAGTTGTCCTCCTTCTCCCCGTCCCTGAGATAATAAACCCAAATTCTTCAGATGAGGCTCATCCAGCCCTTCTGATCACAGATTGAGAGCCTAGTTTTTCAGTTTCTGTCAGTTTGTGTGGATGCATTAGCATCTTCTAACAGGAGCAAGTATTGCATTTCTAAATTCTATGCTGCCTTAAGAGCCATTCTTCAAATCAGGAATCTACCTGAAGTTCGAGTAAATTCCTGAAACAGAAGTTAAGCTGCAGTAGCTCCCCTTTTTCCTAAGAATATAGTTATAAATAATACTTGGTATCAGAATGGAACTACTGCCATTTTCTCCTCTGGCCCAGTTCTAGTTTGGATTTAACACTAAGAGAGAAAAAGATGGCTTAATTATATCCTTTAAAGCTCCATTGAATTATGGGATTATGGAGTTAAACACTCCATTGAGTGTCTAAAAGGGCAACTTACATCTATCAGTAGCAAAATCTCTCAAAACCCAATGTCCTTAACCTTTCTACAAAAAAAGTCTAGTTTTGAGTTGGTCATTTACATGAGTCATGCTTCTTTACTTGGTGTCTCCAAGGCCTCACTGCATATGCAACTTTCTTCAGATTGTCTCAACAGTTTTTGTTTTTAATAGAAGAGTAAACATGGGTAAGTACGAAACATTTTTGTATTTCAAGCTATATACCATCTAAATACAGCTCTCACACTTTGAGATGCCATGTCTTGTGAAGCTAAAACAAACATATTCCAACTCTATTAAATGTCAATGACAGCTTTTGTATTACATGAAAAAAAGATCTGTAGCACTTTTGTACTACTGTCAAGGATTAGTACTGCTACAGAGCCTGTCCCTTAAATTCTCCTCCTTTTCAATGGTTACCAATATTCTTTTAATCTCTGGAACTTCCTGCATGCGAGTTGCTGCATAATGTGTTTGAACTTTCCTTTCTTAATTGCCTTTTGTAGATTCTTCGAAGAAATTTATGGAGCACGATGGTCCTCAGACCATAGATTTAGAAAAACTTGGCAGACTAGTTTATGATTGACTGTTTGTTCCTCAGAACTGTTAAGAAAGGTACTAGAAAATTTGAATGGTAAACACTGAATCTGTCATGAATTATTGTTATTTCTTTTTCATTCTCAATATTGAATATTTATATTACAGCATTAACTGAAGGCAAACATCAGAAGTAGTTATAAACATATAAGGCATCACAGCAAAAGCAATAGGACTGCTTGGAGGTTCATGCCTATGCACATAATTCAGTGCTGCTGTGACTTAGGACCATAACATACCCTAGAACAAGTTTTTCTCACATTAATTCTTTAAAGTATTTTTGCTTTGTTCAAATAAAATGAGGAAACAGTGGCCATTGCAAAAGTTTGAATGCTTGCTTAATAGTTTTCAGAGTTAAACATTTAACTTCTAATGATCTCTACAGTGATGTCATAATTTAATTCATTATTTAAAATTAAAAAAAAAGACTGCACTACTGCCAGTCTTCAACTCGTTCCCCCCAAAAAAGGAAGAGTAAACAATGCAAATCTTTGTTATTTGCAGGATGGGGGAAAATTTGTCCATGACATTACTATTGGTAAATGTCAAATGTAGTTTACAGAGCTAAAAGAATTAAGAACCAAGAATGGGATCAACATAGTTTGCAATATAAATTTTTAAAGGTTAATCTTCCATGATTAGCTTAGCTAAACAATGCTAAGCAAAAAGTAAATTGCTTAATGTAAGTCACCATAAATGGTTCCTAATATTGATTTATTTGATTTCACAGTCATAGAGTTTGCACATACATTCACATAGTTGAAAGATTATACATCATTTTCCTAGTGCTTTTCATCTAAACAACAGAGGAAGACAATAGCAAGAAGAAAGTTAAATTTGTCTGTAATAATGAATCACAATAAATTGGTAGTTACTTGCAAAGAAAAAGAAGTGTGCTTTCTTAAGAGTGAAGTGTAACTGCAATCTTACTCAATTTTCTCCTTTTTGTGCTGTTCTTTTTTTATCAATGCTTCAATCTAAAAAGCAAGACAATGCTGTATTTCTTACTAGTTACTTCTTACAAGGTGACAGAGGACAAAATAATGTCATCTTTGTTATGCAAGAAGCCATGGGAAAAAACCCAATCTTTTCATTTAATAAATATCTAAATGTTTACAGTGACATGTCACCTCAAAATATCTCTGCTCATAGGTTTATGGGGAAAGAGCAACAGAGAAATTATTTTGTGTTTCGGCTTGACTTCCCAGCTCTGAGTGTTCTCAGTTAATTGTCATCCAACATCTAAGGACAGGACTCTTCTGTAAGTTTCACAAATGCAGTCATTTTTCCTGTAATGACCAGTGACAGATTGGTTTAAGTTTTGAAATGATAAATACTTGCAACTCAGAATATTTTTCCATACTGTTATAAGTATTACAAGGAATGGCAACTATTAAAGCCATAAACAAGTCTGGAAGAATATCACAAACTAATAATCTCTCAAAAGTTTCAAGATATGACAAATGCTTTAATCAAAAAAAGGTTTTTGATGGGATTTTCTTTTAAAGTTTTTTTGTAACCCATTCTTATCCATACAGTTATAAATACTCTGGATTTAATTCCAATTATATCATGCTGACAGTACAGAGGGCCTTCAGATGGGAGCAAATGAAATTTTCACTTATTGAAATGCTCCTTTACATTGACATTACAGCACAGAAAGAGGTCTTGTGTGTTTATGAGACTATTTACAGTGACAGCTCATAAGGAAGCCAAAATGTACATAATAGACTATTAATTCCTTTCCTCATTTTATACACCATGAACTTGAAAAACAAGAGAGAGGATTGAATTTGACAACTAGCTGCTTAAAATAAACTATTTAATTTACATCTTTGAAGAAGCAGTCTCAAACATTCCTTATTAAAAAGACTTTTATAACTATGACTTTATATTATACGGGGTTCAAATTTTTAAGCAAAGTTATACATATTATGTGTGAAATCCTTGTGTATAAAATTGAGAAGGAAGGAGATGATGACTTCTTTTGTTACTTCTGATAGAAGATTATGTTAATTGCTGCTGATTGTTTTCAATATCAAATGATTTAACACCCTTCAAATCATCGGCAACTATATTGTTTAAAAAAATACATGCCAAATTTTGTTATCACCTGCAATACACTTCGGTTTTTGGATGTTAACTCAATGGTTCAGGTTTCAAAAATGTTGCTTATTCACCATAACAGAAAAGGAGAAATTCACACTTTATTAAAAATAAATGTCAACATATTTACTAAACCACCTCAAAGTCTTTTTCTTTGGTGAATCAGGCATGAGACATATTACTTTTGTCCATATGTGACATCGCCTCAATGGGACTAAGTACTGACAAAAAAGACATGGAAATGTGGATCCTAGCTTTTTCACCTACTAATTGGATTCCTGTGTAAGAGACAGAAAACAGAAGGCGTGGTTCTTTCTGTTTCTCCACAACAGCCAACAATGAAGGATCTTTACAGGGACTACCAAACCAAATTGCTTCTGTAAAAAATGACATTGATAGTTCAGCTCTGCAATAAGGTGAAACACTCAACGAAATTAAATACAATTTCTCTAGTAAAATGCAAAGGTTTGTCTTCCAAAGCTACAACTCTTTTAACTGATCTGAAAGAAGGTCTTGTAATTAGGGCTTTGAACAGGGAAAGGTTTTGTCTATCTTTTGCAACTGCACAATGGCAACCCTGAAGAGACTGTCAGCTGCCTCCCCTCCACCATCACTGCCCTACACTTGATTATCAGTGATGAGGGCACTCAGGAGATGCACATATATTACACAACAATAATTGTCTATACCTAAAAAATGATTTTTTGGACTATTTTTAGTTTTATAGCAGAAAAATCCTATTATGTAGCTTAGCCAATTTTCTTTTAAAAACTAAGGAGATGTTTACATAATGTCGTCAGTATTGTAGATTGTTTTTAAAAAAATAGTTCTTAGCACTCGATAACAGAAAAGGCTTAAAAAGTGACTCAATAGCAGTTTAAAGCTGTGTATGTGTCAAAAGTTACTTACATTAATTGAAAAACAAACAAACAAAAACCTCCTGGCCTGGAGTTCATTCTAATCAGGTATGTAAATACTGGGGAAAGGAGATGGCCAGGAGAAAGCTGTTGGAGTGATCCTGGTGATGGTGATCTGATCTTTGCCTTTATTCTTTCCAATATACTTCTTGGACCTTCCTTCTGAAAGGACTTGTTATGCATGTGCTGCGGCAGAAGTAATGTATACAATACTGCTTGAAATCCTGTGCAAAGCACAGAACCTACTGAGTTTACACAGCGGCACTGTGCACATGAGCAGCATATCTAGCATTGTCTGAATTCTAGAAATACTGAATGCCTGATACGTACTGGAGATCTCATCACCCATCACAGAAGGAGCTGCTAGATATAGGCTGCTCCCACCTCTGGATGGGATTTGTCTAACTAGAAAAGTTGTTCCCTTTCTAAGGCCCATAGGACAAATAAAATATACAATACTGAAAAACAGAGTATTGAACAAAATTCCTCAGGAGTCTCCCTCAATTTCTATGTTTGTGATTGACACTTCTAATATGGAAGTTCAAGAAAACTACTCTCCTCAGCAATAACCTCTACAGATGGACTTGGACAATACTATTTCACCGGAAGTTTACAGCCCAACTTTATTGCTTTCACTTTTGAAAGGTATGTCAACATTTAAATAGAATATAAGCCAATAGAGAGAAGCAAAAGCAGCACATTAGGCCAAAATCCTCATCCAAAATCATATGAAACATAAATTATCAAGTATATCTAATACTTAACCAAACTCTTTTATTGTACGCATTAAAAAGTCACTGATTTATCATCGCGAACTTTAAGGAGACATCTGGGAATTTATGTTTTATTATTCATTTATTTCAGAAACTAACAACCTTAGAGCTGCTTGTAATTTGGTAAATTAAATGCTCTCTAGTGTGGTTAACTATAAAGTCATGAAGAGAGACAAACACAGAACTCACAGAATTACAGAGACAGACCTGCTAATGGTAACAGGTTCTTTTTTTTCAGCAGATGGATGAAGCAGATGGATGACTGTGTTTTCTTCACACTTTTCCTACTGATCAGTAGTTGCCAGCAGTAATATTAATGTCTGCCCTGGAAATATATACATGCAGTGATTTTTTTTTTCATTAGCCACTTTTTCTTCTTCATCAGACTAGGCTTTTGGTAGTCTTCAGAAATATGTAGCACATAAAAAACCACAGACAGTTGTATAGAAGTATGTCAGTCTTCAAGTATTTTCACTAGACAAATAAAACTAGGCTAAACATTTCCTTAGGAAAAGAAAGACATCAAGTTATTCTGTAAGATGATTTGTTATATATGTCATATTTGAGATAGTGTTCAGAAAGATTTGCCATCCCATATGCCACAATAGAGGCTCTACTTGAAATATTTCCATTGCAAAATTCTAAAATACCCTATTTCTCCTCATTTTATGATGGATTTCTGTACTGTATTCTGTTTCCGCAATTTAAGCTACTAAGCCATACAGCATTGCTGAAGTGGATGAGAAGCACTTGCACAATCTGTTTCACCAGGTCAGCTTTGAGGGCTCTGACTTCCTCGCTGTAGGGTGGTAACAAACAGGTGGAGTGGCAGATATGTTTTAAAACACTCACAGTTATGTCTGGTCATCCAAAAAAACCCAGCCATCTAGGGGGATTTCAAAGGAATGTCATTCAGGAAGTTGGCACAAGATCTTGTGATTAACTAGCACCTAGTGTAGGTGAAGCTATGCCAATGGAAGAACAGAACACTGGGAAGGCAGGATGAATATGCCAGCACCTCCTTTGCTCTGTTCAGGTTCCATCTACTGAAGAGGGCTCTTCCAGAGACACTTATATTCGCATGAGTATCGATTTTGAAGGTTCAATACATAGGCAAGGTCTTAACAAATCTGAACCTAACACTGGAATGGTTTGTTTCTTGACTAACTGTAGTCATTCCAGAGAAAGACTGGTGCTCAATGTGACAGAATCAATGAAAACACTATTGTAGTGGTTAATAGGTAAACAAGCAGAAAATATATTGTGATATATATGAACAAAATACATAATAAACTCTGAAAATAATAAAATGACATGACACATGTTTCTGCTGTATGCTGCTGAGGAATACTACATGCAGGTTTGGACTCCTTATGACTGACACCACCAATACCAGAACATGGCAGTGAGATAGAGCCCTACCTCAAAATGGAGCTGTGATGGATGAAACCACTGTATCCTGAGAAGTAACTATATGAGTACTTCAGATAGATAGCAAAATTCCAAGTGAAACTGGACAGTTGTGAAGATAATAATAAAATCCACAAATCTAGTAGAAGAATTGTTTTAAAAGGCTCGTGTTTATGTGTGACCAGCAGGACTAGGGAAGTGATTATTCCCCTGTACTCAGCACTGGTGAGACTGCACTTCCAATATTGCTTTCAGTTTTGGGCCCTTCACTACAAGAAAGACATTGAGGTGTTGGAGTGTGTCCAAAGAAGGGCAATGAAGCTGGTGAAGGGTCTGGAGCACAAGTCTGATGGGGAGCGGCTGAGGGAGCTGGGGTTGTTTAGCCTGGAGAAGAGGAGGCTGAAGGGACACCTTATCACTCCCTACACCTATCTGAAAGGAGGTTGTAGCGAGGTGGGGGTTGGTCTCTTTTCCCAAGTAACAAGTGATAGAACAAGAGGAAACAGCCTCAAGATGCGTCGGAGGAGGTTTAGATTGGATATTAGGAAAAATTTATTCACTTAAAGGGTCATCAAGCACTGGAACAGGCTGCTCAGGAAAGTGATTGAGTTGCCATACCTGGAGGTATTTAAAAGACATGTAGATGTGGTGCTTAGGGACATGGTTTAGTGGTGGACTTGGCAGTGTTAGGTTAACGATTGGACTCAATGATCTTAAAGGTTTTTCCCAAATGAAATGATTCTATTAATATAAATCTTCATGTTTCAAGACTGAAGGTAACAAACATCTACTGGTTGTAAGGAATAAAGTAACCTTTAGGCATAGTATTCTATGAACACATTATTCCATGAGATTTGTTTTTCCTATCTCTGAGAAGCCGATAGATATGGCTACTAATGAACACTAAATACTGAACTAAGTGGACCCCATTACATGCTGCAGAAATGAAGAGTGCAGAGATTTCAGAGATTTTTCTGACTGAGAACATGGATCGGACCACGACCACAGCTAACACTACAAAGTTGTAGTACGCCCTTTTAAACTTCCCCAACAATAAAGTCTTGTTTCAAGATTTTCAAGTTTTTTGCACTATAACTCCTACACCCGAAGAGCTGTCTTTTGAAGAGAACCGTGAAAAACAAGGATTTTTTCATAGCCTTCTCTGCAGTACTTTTCAAGCTCCAAAAGAAAGACTGTAGTGGTTCATGAATTTAAAACAAATTTACTGCCCGTAGTTCTTAGTGGGAAGAAAGTTAGATGTAGTGGTTACTTCAATGTATCACAAGTGGAGCATTATCACTAGCACTTTAAGGCAGTGTAACTGAGACTTTTGATTTTTAAATTCATAAGATGTTGTAATTAAGTTGTTATTGATAGTATTATTTTGGTCTGGGTGGAAGTACAAGCTAATAATTGTCACATACCAGGAAAACATAGAAGTGTCAACTCAGCCAAAGACATTGGGCCATACTGCTAACTACACAGTACCCTATCTAGGAGAAACATACCTTGTGTTGACTTTTAAATTGATTCCTATCTTCACTATGCAGGACATATTTTAGCAGAAATAAGCAGTCTAGCCTTAATCCTGATGCAGGTACAACAATCTTGCCATTGATTCACTTGAGCAAGAGAGAAAGGGCGATGTATGAAAATGGAGGAATGTAGAAATTAATACATGAAGATATAACACAGGTAGATTGGCAGAAAAATTATCATCTCTACCAACTCATGCCTTTCCTGCAGCATTTACCATGGAAGCACTTTTTTGCCTTTTAGTATCCTGAGATGCTAATCCTTTTCCTCCCCTGCCCCCTTAATTTTCTGTTTTCTTCTCATGCATCTATTGTAAAGGAATGTATAAATATGATGTGCTCAATTATTAATCATGTATCATTCAAGCCTGGCAAACAGCTTCAGAAATAAAAATGCGGAGAAGATTTAGAATTAAATCCCACTTCAGGAGTTGCACCTAAAAATATCTGGTTCCTGCATCAGCCACATCCTGTTGATTTTTATTACTGAAGTACCACGCTGGAATTCTAAGTATTCATAAACTGTAAGACACACTCACTTTTTTTAAAAAATAATGGAATGAGTGAAGCTAGCCCAACCCAAACTCAGATGCTTTCCTCTGCTGCACTGGTTCAAAGAACCTACTGCCTGTTGAAACTGCATGTAGAGTCATGCAGTAATAGTATTTGTTTGTCCAGATTACAGAGGACTGGCATTAAGGAAAAAAAAAAGCAAAGCTTTAAATTATAGTCTGCTTTTGAGTGGCCAGCTTGAAGAGGCCTGATTAGAATTTACTAAAACACTCTTTCTGCATTGTAAAAGATCAGATAATTTAAAACATCACCAGTGTGGCACTCACTAAAACTAAGAACAAACAACCTCCATTTACTTTTGAAAATACAGGTCAATTCTGAGAGAGGGAGGAAAGGATAAGTGGAATAACTGGAATTGCTGCTGCAAAGGGCAGCAGCACTGTAAGGGCAGAGTAGGACAATAGACTCCTAGGGCATATAGAAGAATACCTAATCTCTCTTTCATGTTTTCGTCTTCTTATTACATAAGGAGACATTACTTCCCTTGCTCTCAGACTGGGCCTAAATGACAAGGTTTTGGTAGTTTGGAGGCTGCAGCAGTGGATTCTGTGGAAAGAGGTGAGGGACTGCCCTGTGCTGGATACAGCCAGTTCCAGCTGGCTTTACAACAGATCTACCGCTGGCCAAAGCTGAACTTATCAACCATATATATGGTGCCTCTGGGAAAACATTTTTAAGAAAGATCAGACAATGGTGGGGAAAAAAGGAGGAAGAAACAACAAAGGGAACACCAAGGTCAGAGGAGGTGCTCCATGGAAGAACAGGTACATCCCTGAAGGGACTGCAGCCCATGCAGAGCCCACACCAGAGCAGAGGGAAAAAGTGATAAGTGAGGAGTGGGAGAAGGAAACCACTGTGTACTGACTGTAATTCCCCTCCCAACAACCTTGCATGGTTTGTTGCCTCACTGAAGGGACTCAGTGTAACCGATGGCACTAACAAGGAAGAAGGAGAGGAATTTGGAGTTAAGCACAGAAAAAAGGGAAGGAAAGGTGTTTTCCCTAAGTGTGTAAACATTTGGTTTATTATTCTTTCCTTTCCAATGCCCAAATCAGTAATTACATATTTATTTTGATTGTTAGTAAATGAATTTAACCCAAATCAAGTCTGTTTTGCCCACAACGGTAATTGGTAAGTGATCTTCCTGTCTCCATCTTGATCCAAAATTTTTCTCATTCCTGTTCTTCCTCTTCTTCCCTGTCCCACTGAGGAGGGGGACCAACCCATTGCAGCTCTCCTTGTTCTGGAAAAGAGGAATGAAAAAAGAAAAAAAAAATGACAGTCTTCTCACATATTCTCTGTTGTAGAACGCATGGGATGATGTGTGAGTGACTCTAATTTCAACAAAACCTTTCTGGTTGTATCTAAGGATTTTGCTAAATGTTTTTGAGTGCAGCATTGGTTCTCAGAGGCAAGTGACTCGAAGTCATATGTGAGACACTTCCTAAACTAGATCTTCCTAGCTGGTTCATTCCAGGTTAGAGCAAAACCTAAAATGTAGGCATTGCTTAAACAGTCCAGGAATTTGCATTCAGGTGTAATGTCAGATTGATCTAACTCCCACCCTGTTAGCAACAAAACAGGCAACATCCTCCTTTGTCCATGTAAGAGTTTTGGACCACTTGGCTCTAAGCCACAAATGTAGAAGGTCTCTTAGGTTCTGACTTCTTGTTTCCTTACGTTAGGTTACAACAACTTTAGAAAAAAAGCAGTGCTCTTTATCCCATTACAATGTCTCTTTACAATTTCTCAAGAAAGTTGCTGATGTTAAAATGCAGAAAGTTAAATCGCAGAAGGTATATAATAGAAGTTGATCAACAAACTGGTCATCTATGAAACACAACCTTCAAAGACAACTATCACAGAAGCTAACAGTACTTATCCAGAAATCCTTGCCACATACTAGGCTGACTGCCTCAAAGGAGCTAGTGTCTCCCTGATCACTGCCTGACACTGACTGCTGATAAGGACGATGGTTCTTTTCAGTTTCCTTCCCTGCACTGGTCTCCTTCAGGGTGATTTGTTGTTGGGTCTTCTGAATGTTTATTTATTCATGCATTTATTTTTCATTGCAGTTCTTTATGTCTCTTGTGGAAAGGAAGAAATAGAAAAGGGAAGAAGAAGCTTTGATGTGTCTCTTGGCTAGAAATATTTGTCCCCAGATGGAAATGAGTAAGGCTCCTTAGCATGGGGAGCTGGGGTGAGAAGACAGACAGATAGCATTAGGTCAGAGAGAGAAATTAAGGCTATTTTCCCTTAGAAAACTGCCTTTAAAAAATGAGAGAGTAGCAACACTAAAACTGCCTAGAAGTCTCTCAAGGACTAAGATTTGGAGAACAGGGAGCTCCAAAGCCAGCTAGAGGCTGGAGCTTTTTATCAATAAGGGAACCTTGTCAATATAAAACAATTCCTTCATTATTCATTATGAGAAGAGGAAACACATGAGAAAGAATTATATTTTAAGTCTTTCAACTAATGCATTGACCAAATTAAATGGTCACTAAACCCCCAAAATAGCACTAGCCAAGAAAGGGCATTTAGAAGAAATAGGGAACTGGTTACATTTAGAATTTAGTCTTGAAAACACAAATTCTTAGGTCTTTGAATGACTATATATTTGGGCCACAGTTTTTCCTTGGCTAGGCAAGGGATTTCAACAATTATAAGAGAGAATTTTTTAGCTGATAGGAGGTTTTTCAGTGCCAAATTCTCCTCTTAGAATCTGTTCTGAAGCTGATTTTGTAGTGGCAAATGGCAGGCATTGTGAATTGCCTCCCATACTGCTATAACATGAGGTTCAACTTTTCTTCAAAGTCATTCTGAGCAACAATAATGACAGTGTTAAATAGCATGGGGGAAATCACTGAAACAGCCTTATACAGACAAGGGTGAAAACGTGTAAGAGGAAAGAGTTCAGACTGTGTAAAATAGGAAAAAAAAAAGATTAGTAGTTCTGTGGCAAAGGGGAAAAAAGCAGAAGATAAGGAAAATTGTGATAACAATAAACTTATTACCAATGCTTTGGAACAGAAGAAAAATGAAACCAAAAATATTTTAGTTTATCTGATGAGAAAGTTTATTAGCCCAACAATTAACTGCCTCTGTACTTAATCCAGTTCTGTGGCACTAGTTAAACTATGTAACACACGAAGACGAGATAAAGTACTCTTCTTCACTTGCTCAGTTCTACATGGTAAAAGGAACAGAAATTATCACATAAAACTCTACATACTACCAATAAAATCAACATAAGTATATTGATCTGGCTAAGTCTCTATGAATATGTCACATCTCCAGTTATTTTGGTGCGTGCTAAATTGATAATCACACCATGCAATTAATTGTAGTTTAAGTTTGCCCCACATACTAGAAAAAATTAACACTTTCTAAATATATTTTTATCTCATTAGAAAATGTATCTATGTATGATTTCTGTACACTGAACTATAAAGTCACTTGCCACTTTTCCTTGTGGAAAAGGGAAAACTGAAAGGAGGTATGTTAGACAAAAATAAAACTACGAGTGGCATAAAGTAAGATGGACTGAAATTGTTCTGTCTTTTCTAGTGCAGGAAACAGGAGGTGTCCAGTTAAACCAGTATGAACAGGTTTTAAGACAAACAAGAGTAGATGCAAAAGACCTTGCCAAAACTGATGTGGATCCTAGAAGTTCATATAGGTTGACTGGGAGTCTGAAAAGGTTTGTGGAAGAGAAATTCATTGTAGATTACAAATGTATAGAACCAAGTAGAGTCAGGAGAATTCTAAAGTGAAAATAGGTGGAGGTTAAAATTAGCATTAGGGAGAAGTAGCATGTTACAACCTCATACTGCTCCTCCTTTTTCCAATCGTTTCACTTCTGGGTGCTGTTGGTTACAGTACACAACTTGGCCTTTGGCTTGAGCCACTACGGGTGTTAAAACTGTATTAAGTTCTCTAACTGCCATTACCCCCTGATGTCTCCAAGTGAAACTGTAAATGGGCCTTCAAAGCTATTTGACTCTGTTAACTTCATATAGTCTAAAAAACTACTTCAGGAATTCTTAAGACTTTTTTAGTAACCTGCAACCTTTCCTTCTATTCCTACAGGTTTCATAAGGGAGATTTGTTTATTTGTCTATCACATTTTTGATATATTACCCAAAACCTCTATAGTGACCATATTTCCTTCTGCCTGTCTCTTCTGACAAAGCTTCCCACCCCTGTTATTCCTGCAACTCTCAGCTTCTCAGAGATTCTGTCCTATATCCATTGGAGTTTATAGTTGTACTGAAATCATGTTCTGTTCTGCTTTTTTGCATTATTTTTCCAGTCAAGTATCAGCTTTCATTTGTGAACAGTTTTTCTTGGATTCAAATTCTCTTTCTAATTCTGTCCCCTGCATTATTTAGAATTAGTTTTAGATAGGTAACTGAGAGGAGAAACTTGCCAGTCTCTACAAAGATAGCAAGAAGTAGAGAAATACTTTAAAGGTTTTCTGACCCCTGGAAAGTTTTAAAAATGAAATAAAAGAAGTTTTATCTCCATCATAAGATGAAAGTTTTGTCTCCATAGTTTTATCTCCCAACAGCAAGCATTCTGCTCCACATTACTTGTTTAGAGGATATATCCTTGGCCAACATCAAGCTGGCTATTCTGACAAGATTTTGGTCTGGAATGGATTCTAGAATTTTTTTCATGTGCATTCAAGATGAACTGAGACTTTGCTGAGCAATGGAAATCCAGTTGAACTTTTCATGTAGACACAATCATAATCTTCCATTTTTATGCACATAGAAGCAATACTAATTCCTTCATTTTAAAACTCACTTTGTGTAACTGTGCAAATCTACCAATCTCTCAACTTAATTTCTCACATGGAAAGTTTTCCTCTATATAATATTTTTCCTATACTTTGTTGAGATGAAGTAACACAAAGCTTTTCACTGAATAAGATCATGAACTGTCTTTGGTTGCTTTCCAGGGTGGTAAATTTGCCTTTAGTATCCAATTTGGCTATCTTACAGTTTATCATTGGCAATTTATCACTTCTTTATTTTTCTTTCTTTATTAATAAAGTTTTCTATTAATAACAATGATGATTTAAATTCATATAGTCCTTTCTCTTATGCAATCCTAATGTACTTTACAAAATATACATTAGAATCACTTTATCCTGCACTGAATTTTATCCACATTTCACCTAAATTATAAATATCTACTAACATTCTGCAACACCTTCACAGCAGTTTAAAACAGAAGACATCAACACATTAAGGTGAAAAGGCAAGAATAAGTTTTCAAATGTACACAAACTAAGTAGCTAACTTCGAATAATGGTCAGTACACTGCCTTTACTCTTACAGAGAGCACCAAGGAAAAATTATTAATCAATAATAGGCAGAAGCTTTCATTTTATTTGATATTTTACTTTTATGGCTTACAATTTATTAGACAGATCACTATTTAAGAGGAAACATTTACCACTTATTTGTAAGATATTGTACTTATTTCCTGCTTTAAGGTTAGAAAATTATTATGGCATTAAGATACTGCCTTATGGTAACTTTGAAAATACTGACTCATTCTGACAACAATAGTACAGCACCCATTCCAAAACAAACCGAGTTTTCAACATTCAGCGTTGAGGTGGCAGGCATGACTTCTTTCCATCAGCGTCCCCCTAATTCTAAGATCAGAAAGAGTGGATATTTGTTTAACACTAAATTAATACCTATAGCTCTTGGCCATACAGTACCTACCCATGTACCTGCATAAAGCTGCATCACCTTCACTGACAGCACCCAACTATATATATTATGGAAACTCAGTGTTGCTTACTAGCTTGCTTACTTCTAACTGGTGAAGAATCCAAATCAGTTGTAATACCAACATACTGTTAATAAAAATCAATGAAGTTTACCACCTGAAAAAACAGCTATAACAATTTGTTCTTCTACCTTAAAAAACACATAGATTTTACATAAAATAATCCTAAATTATTGGAATATTTATTAAAATTACTCAGTATGTCAAACTCAAAAGAAGAGGAAAAAAATCTTACTTCAAAAACCGTCATCCAGAAAAAATACAATCAGCACAGTTTATTTGTACTTTGTGAAATACAATGGCTTAACAGCACCTATCCATTGACTGCTCTAAATTTTTCTTTTATTTCTGTATCTATCTACATGTACAGTTAGACTAGAAATGGTTCAATGAACAGAGTATGCACTATATGGCGAAGGTTTTTCTAACTCATTATTTACCCGCACAACTTTGATAACTCAAAGCCCTTTTTCTCCAGGATGTTCTTTTTCTTTTAACACTGATTTACTGAATGTGACTAGAGAATCTCTTTCATTAGAGTCTGTTAGAATTAGATTAGACAAACAGTTATCAGAAAGTTTGTTGTACAGTTCATCTTATATTGGAGCAGAGGAATGAACTCGGTGACTCTCAAGGTCCCTTCACCCTACGTACTAGGCTTTTACAAAAGTTAACAAAAAAAATCAAGTGTTAGAGATGACTTTGGCAACTTTGGGCATGAACTGATGCCATGTCATATCAATGATAGCTTTTTCAATCAATTACAAAATATATAGGATTAAGCGACACAACAGTGATTATTGTAATCTGTATTTTTACAGTATTTTAAATCTTTTATCATTATAGTATAAGTTGTCAAGGAGATAATGATAATAAATATTGCAAATACATTAAAAAATATTTTTGGACACATACATACATTACGAAGTATGAGACAGCAATGTGTAATCTAAGTTGTCAAATGTGTTTTGAAAGCTATGTTTATAGCCCAGAGAGCTGCTCAGTGATTTGTTGAAGGACAGACATCTGGATCATTATAGTATCTGTATGAATAAAAAATGGAGAGTTGATTTCACAGTCATTTTTGACCTCTCTGAATAATTTCAATCTGACTATGCTAAAACTCTTCCCCAAGCAGACAACGGCATTGTAGGCAGTCAATGTATGGCTGCTGAATAAGTGATTCAGTCCTTACAGAATTGGTATTTAGATCTGGCATCCATTTTTCTTGGCTTCTTTCTCTGCTGACTCTGTCAGCTTCTTAATCTACCTCCTTTTCTTTCTCTTACATGCATAGACATTTTTCCTTTGCCTCGCAATTTTCTGCAACAAGCAACACATTGACCTGTCTCCTTTTCTATGATCACTTTTTTCCAGATGCACTGTGCAATTCATCCTATAATTCCAACAAGGGTGTTTCAAGTTTTACCATATTGTTTGATTTTGGTTCCCTCTGTCATTGCTCCATACGCAAAACACAGAAAGATCTGAATTCACTGTAAAAGGTAGAATACTTGGGGTAACAATAGGAATTTTTCCTCCCAAGTGAATATTCCTTAAACATATGGTTAAAAAAGTGTTAGGATACCGTAAAAGACATTCAAAAACTACAGCTTCAAAACTAGAAAGGCTGCAGAGGCATCAAAAGATTTGCTAATGACAAGTTTCTAATAGGGTTTTCACAGCCATTTCTTCATTTCCTTCTCTTTAATTTAAAGCAAGTAAGGGCAATTTCATCTATATGTATCCTGAGAACCTAAACAGCTATCAAACTTAGACCCATCAGCTGCCTAAATGTCTACAGACGATGCCATAACTATCCATGGTACAGAACAATATGAGGTAACGCAACTTGATACAGTGTAATACTGCTTAAAACTGCCCAGAATGTGGCAATCTCCTCTGTAACCTACCCAGCTTCAGGCACGGTAGTTTCAAATGCAAACACACTGATAGTGGCCAACGTCAGAGACAAAATATAGGACTAAAAGAACCTCAGCTCTCACCCTGAAGGGCATTTCTAAAGTTAATCCAGAAGTCTAGGTAGTCTGACAAAAAAATCCCACTCAAATAACCAGTTAAGGTCACTAAATTGAATAAATTCCAGCCACCAGGGGGAACAACTCTAATCATATGGCAGCTGTATTCACTCATCACTTTAGTATTACCAAGCAAAATATTTGCATGCAATGTAAACAGAAAGAGAAGGTAGGTCAAAATGAAGTCCTTGGAAACAGAAAACAGAACAATTGGTGATGATGACCATTATGACCAACATTTTCCACAGAGATGTACATGCAGGTGGCTCACAGACATGAGTAGATGAGCTGAAGCCAATTTTTGGGAGGGATTTTGGAGATGGTTGAGGGACTGCTTCCCATAATAATGAGAGGATGGAACAGAATTTCTAGAGGTATCTGTTTTGCAAGGATTTTGTGTAATGGTTATTCTGATGCTATTGAGCTCTTGTTGCCACCAGTGGCAAAAAAAGGCACTTTGAGAAAAATAAAATCTTAAAAGACTAAGGGAGGTGAGTCTAATGACCTATTTTATTGCTACTTCTCTGGTGTTGATTCAAGAAAGGTCACAAAACTTTTGCTAACATGCTTAAGTTTCTGTGGAACCTTTCAATAATGTCAGGGCAAAAATTAAAGGAATTTTCGACCTTTCTGACTCTTTTAGAGACCTCAGAAAATTATTATCTCCTCGTTTCAGTGCATACCTGCCTGCTGGGCTTTTATCCACAGAAATAAAGCCAACAAATTCATAATCATCAGCGGTACAAAGAGTATATTTTCCTATTTTTACCTGTACTATTGACACCTTTTCACCTAATCAGTCACTTACCCCTTTGACTTTTGCAAGTCCCTTCTGATTTATAGCATATTACTGAATCCTGAATTACAAGGCCTGTTGAGACAACTACATCATCTTCCACTGGGCTACTCAATTAAACACCACTACTTTTCCATGCTCAAATAAAGGAGTTTTTTTCATTGTTTCAATGCTTTATAACCCTGTGCTTCTTTCTCTTCTTTAAAGAAGTTGATCTTCATTAGCTTACAAACTTAATGACATTTGAAATGCCATTCACTTTTGGCTTTGAAAGTAAAATAGCAGGGTTGACTTTGGGAATTCAATCAAAATCCAATAATACAACTCTAACATTCTACGTTTGCTCTGCTACTTAGCAAATGATGGAAGAGAGCCTCTGCAGATGTCTACTTTACACAACCACATGTAGTAAAGGTATCCTTTCCCCTCCTGTCCTTCCCCAAGTAAAATAAACTTGTACTCTTAACCAAGCAACATTTCTCTGTGTGTGTCTGGTAGCAGCTGCTCCTGATTCCTGGTAATATTCTGCCAAGGAGACCCAGAAAAAAACCTGTCTGTCCCTGCAGTGTCAGGTGACGCTGTCTATCTGTCTGTTGCACCTCATCTTTGAACACTGTTAGCCATAAATTCCAACATTTCATAGAACATTTTATAATAATTAGGAAATGCTTTTAGAGAAAACTGGAACAACAGAAGAGGCTGGTAAGAGAGGAAAATCAAGCAGGCACATGGGTTATTTGGCTCAACAGACTTAAGATTTTCTTTCATCTGCCAAGACAGCAGTTAAATACAATAAAGTTATTCCCTGACAGCATATCTCAGTATAATTTTCCAAAATTTTTACATTTTCTTTAATAAAAATATTTTTAAGAGGCATGCCATTATTTCTTACTCTCCAAATGAGTTACCAGTTGACCTTTACTGACTATGAGCAATCCTAGTAACATTTCAAATGCTATCAGAGTATTTATTTTATTTTCCAGTACCACCTTTTCCTATATTTGCTACTGGATATCACATGACAGAAAATGAAACAGGTAAAAATAATATGCAGAGAATTCTCTTTGAGAAGCCAAATCATATTCAGAAGAGAGTTCCCAAGAGAAATAGCTTTGAATTCAGGGGAGAATTATTATTCTCTTCAAAACTTTCTTTTCTGTCTCATGAATATTCCCACCGCTCTTGCAATTCCATAAACTATGGACTTAAATTATGTTAGTCTTTCATAGATAGTATACTGATGAGAAAGAGAGAAGGATCATCATTCTCTTGCTGTTTCAGTGTTGTGGTTTCTTTGTTATGATTCTATAATTCCATTACCTATGCTATTTATTAAATTACAAGACTAAGTAATGATAAGACCAGGCTGTTTCACCTTGGCTAAAATTCATAGACCAATATGACGCTTCTGATGTTTATGGAAGTTGCATATTAAATATATAATTATATTTAAAGAACACAGGTTTACACAAATAGGCAAAGTTTGCTTTGCCCAGTATCCATTTTTAACTGAAATAAGTTAAATGCTAATTCAAAGCAAAGTCAATTTCTTATAACTTGTCAACAACTTCTACATGTGACAGCAATGGATGGAATTATTTTTACCTGTAAAATTACACTATATCTTACTCTATAATATGTCTAATTTTTTTTTTTTAATGGTTTAACCAAGAGCAGTTTGTCAAACTGATATTATCGTCTGTGAATCCCAAGCCTAGTCCTCAGCTATAAGCAGAAGTAGTTCTGAATCCAGTTAAACAATAGCAAATTGCAACCTCAGGATCTCATTCTCTCTTAATCATTTAGAGTTTAGAGTGAGACTGTCACCTTAAAGACCCGGATTGATTTCAAACTCTGATTTGCTTCTATTATCTGTGTCTTTTTGTGCAGTTGCAAAAATTGCAACACCTAGGATCTCAGTGCACTGTACGCAAAGCATCACATATTTTGATTTTATAGTTTGGATTTTGCAGATACTCTGGATTTTTATAATATTGACTGCATATACTGGCATTAGCTCAGCCAGTTTATGAGCCTGCCTAGGACTCTGTGTTACAAAGCAGTGACCATGTGAAAGCTCTACTGAATTGCAGATATTTATAATCTTCCACATCTCCTGCCAGATTCTTCTTTTTAACAATGAAATATGCATCCTCTCTGTCATGGTACAAACACAGTTATTTGATTTTTTTTATGTTACTAAAGTTGTATTATTCACCTTACACTACATGTCCTAACTCTTAGGAGTGCTCTGTATCTTGCTTGTTCTGTCACCAGATATATAACACATCTTCCCCAATCATCCCTTCCTATATTAAATTTTTTTCTGTCATTTACATAATGCTCAGAATAAAATTGTTTTGCTCCCTTGGATTTGCATATTTTAAGTTTGACTTGATTAGTTAATTTGGTATTTTTCTGTTAAATCTGAACGATTAGAATCAAGCACAGCAAAAATTATATTCATTTTTTCCCTAGTGTTCTTGAGGTTCAACAAGTCCTACCGCAGCAATTAGCTGGTATGCTCTTCTTTCTGCCTTTTGATAATTAGCTAGCATTTCAGGATTTTTATCCAACAAATAAGCTCTTAAGACAAAAAGTCCACTGTGTATTCACAAAATCTTCCTACCTCTCTCCTTCTGAAATTGTGAAGAGTTCTTCTGTGCTGTTTTATGAAAAAGGAAGTATCATGAATCATAGGTAAAATACAATAATTATTTATTTGAAACAACTGTCTACAAATATTATAGGTTGCCACCAGTTCTTCTTTTACTGCCTTCTACTTTCTGCGGAAATTGAGTCCAAGTGGGCTATAAAAATCAGTGTGGTATTTCCTAAACAGAACATAAATAGAAAAGGAGGAGATTTGCTTAGCTGTTAGTTGAACTCTAAATTTATGATTTTAACTAGTAATAACCAGTTCAGGATCTATAGATATATTTAATTTAAAAAAGTATGCATTCTACTGCAATAGAAGCAGCAAAATACCTAACTGATCGCTATACTTTGCTATGGTGAGCATCTTCTACAGAAATGCTTAACCAGATCATACTTCCATAAGAATGGCACCTTCCACAAACTATCACACCTGTCAGTATCATTTTAGAGGTGGGCTACCATTTGAGGACCTACAGCTACAGAGAACCTGGGAGTGAGACATAGCTAAAGAAATTCAACTTAGTTGCATATATTGACTGTCTCACATGAGTCTTTGGGGAAGATTTTAACTTCTTATGGGTAGTGAATGGTGAAAAAAAATACAGAAAGTTTTCTTGAAGGATGTAATTTGGTTATTTGAAATTAGCATGGAGTTTACATATGGAAATCAAGTTCTAGAAAACAGTCAGACTTTGCAAGTGGAAAAAGACATTGATTTGCATCCAATCTGCAAGAATTCACAACTATTTTATGATTTTAACACCTATTCTACCTATTCTAGCAGAACAGTGAAAAATATGAAGGGCAGAAAATTGAGGTTTTGTTGGACAGGTAACGTGTAGTGAATTTCAGCATTAAAAGCCAACTGAAGATAACATAGGAGCTACTTATTAATGAAGACTGAATGGCATTTCTCTGATAGTTTAGTCTAATTTTAATTTAGAAAACTTCCCTAAATTAATTCTTGTTTAAACTATGGCATATCTTTTTTAAGAAAAAAAGGAAGATCTAATCTTGATAACAAAATAGCTAGTGACCATAGCTTCTGCTAAATTGCCCTAGTTTTTAGGGAAGTCATGATCCACAGTCTAAAACCTCATGCGTCTTATTTCCAGGATACATATGTCAAATTTTATTTTTCTAGGCATTGTGTCTCCTTGCACATCATCTCAGTTTTGAGGATCTGACTAGGAAGAAGAAATTGAGGAAGCCTCTAAGGTCCAAGACATTAAGAATTAATAAATATATAAAATAAAACTTATCCTAATTATATTAGCAAAATTATCTATCCAAAATAGAAAACAAACAGGTACTATCTCATCACTTTGAGAGAACTGCTAAGTGTTAGCTTCATTCTATATCAGTTAAAATGCAAACAGCTTTATATGAAGCTTCACTTAAAAGCTTACTCCACAGATCAATTTAAAAGTGTGAAAGACATGAATTACTGACACAATTCATATGGAAAAATCTTGCAAGGTTCAGGTCACTCACTGGCCAGTATATGCTCCTGCTGTGCAGAGGTTTATAAGATGCTAGCTGGTTTTTTGAGTATAATTCCAACTCCATATCATGACTCCATTCTTTTACTGTTGACATCACATGCAAAATCAAGGGCGGTCACTCTTGAGGAGTGATTATAGGAACCCAAGGCTGAGCAGATATATCTTAAAAAAACCAAAATACTTGAGTGGATACCAAAGAATTTATTCCAGTATTACAGCAGTGAAATTTAGTCCAGTAACCAGCATGTCACATTGCTATCATTCAAGAGTAGTACCTGACTATAATATGTCCAGTACAGTTACAGTGAATATGCAAGGTGTATCCAGACAATATAGAACATATATAGCGGATATGGAGGATATAGAACAATTCCATAGATCGCTTTTCCTCTTCCCTAATTTCTTCATGTTTTCAAGCATTTAAAGACATGTAAACAACTACAGCTGAAGAAAAAGTTTAGACACAGAAGCACAAAGTGTTTTCATAAATTTTTTTTACATTCTTTGCATGTAATTTACATATTTGCTTAAAACTGCTCTTCTGCTGATCAGTTGCACCCATATACAACATTTCATCTTTCTTTGCTGCAAAAGATTTGACTATGAATAACAGATCTACCACATTCTATTCAATGTGGCAACATTCTTAATTCTCTGGCTCTGGCACTCTGCTGATGATCTATTCATAGGAGAATTTATATTTTTGCTGTGAAGTATGCTTAACCCTTTACATAGTTAGATTCCCCAAACTCTGATTGTTGTCTGGTAATTCTCTTCTTTTGGAAGAATTTGTAATATTTTATAGAAGAAATCCTTAATCTGAATGGAACTACTGGTATCCATAGGTTGTGCAGGCAACACCATCTTATCTAGAGTCTACTAGATGCATTCTTGGTCATTGTCAGCATTCCGTTACTGGTAAGCAGCTAAGTGAGCAACTGTTTCTTAGGTCCCGTACTTCCCTTGTGTTCATCAACATATCTAACTGATCCACTTAATTCTGTAGAACGGAAGGAATAATTTCTTTTGTGGTTGACAATTTTGCTTGTTTTTATAGGAGAACACTTTTCCTAAAAAACACATTTCCTAAGAACCATGTTTCCTAAAAAATATGATTTTTTTTAAAGTTTTCTTTCTACACTTATAAGGTTCTTGTTAAGAATATCAACACAAATTGGTAGTGACAGCTGCCTGAGTATGAATCACAAGTGCTAACCCAATGAAAAAGGGTGTGTAATATTTAGCAGAGCCAGTTTTCAGATGGTGATTAGTGAAGTGCTTCTGCACAAGTATGGCGCAAATTGAAGTGCAACTGCAATGACTCAGGACCCTTCATGATTGTTTGCTTTCCCATTCAGAAATTCTGTAACAACCAATAGTCATTAATATGTCCAAGGTGGGAAAATTCCCACAAGTTTACGCTAGTTCTGCAATTCCATGAGCCGATGTTCAAATGGGTATAGGTAGTAACTGCATCACTAATTACATCAACATGAGTTTTAACTTATACACTGCTTTTGTCTTGAGAGTTCAACATACTTCCACAAGGTAGAAAGACCTAAAGTGTTCTCTAAAGTTTCTCTGACTGCCTAATGATTGTCCCACAACTAGCCTATCTATGGTTCCAGCCTCTGACTAACATACATGATCTGGCAGTAAAAACAAGTTTTCAGACTTGCAAGATCATTGTGTGATAATATGATAAAATCACTTCAGCTTTTAGGGCTTGAAGGGAAGATGTGATGTCTTTCATTTTACCCACAAAAAAAAAGCTTCATACTGGACAGCGTAGAAGACGAGTTATCCCTCTGTAAACGGCAGATCCTTGTGATGTCAATTACCACAGGGGGGCTTGGGTGCAGATGACAGTATGTATTTATGTATATATGGGAAGGAAACAACACAGCTGAGTCTGTATGTCAATCATCTGAGTGAACTCACAGATATCGATCAACAAGCAAGTGTAGCCTGTAGTGTCAATATACTTTTATTGATACTGAGAAACACAATTCTCACAACAGTTTCTCCAAAGTCAGCAGAACCAGTTGTAGAGCAAAACAGTATACAACACAAATGTGAGGATCTAATAAGTTATAGAAAAAAATCAAGGGCTTTGGCTCAGAAATGAAGGTTTTAGAGTATTACACAATTCTTAGTAAAATATGCTACCTCATCCCAAGTACCCTGAATAAAAAAAATGTCTCCCATGTGTGGTTTCAGTGTCATCATTTAAAACAATCTTCATTTAAAATAAGTCAGAAGGTAAGTATGATACTGTCTAGGTTGACAAATACAACTGCCTATTGTCAACATATCTTTTCCCTTTTAAGTAGTTCCTGTCATCTGAATGTGTGTTATATTGCTCCCACTATGGAGCTTATACACTGCCACAATACCAAGGAATGGAAGGTCACTGGGCACTTTCCCCGGTATGCAGCATGTGCTGTGGTCACAAAAACTTGAGTCTCATCACCTACTATGAACGCAAGCTGTTCCCAGCTAATGTGAAATAATTTGCTGTTGCATATACAATAAATACTAAAACCACCACCATAGTGTGAAATTAAGTGTTCACCTGCTTTCTGAGAGATATTTGTATATTTGCTAATGGAATAGCCATTAGCAAAGAATCCATCTCTAATCAGATTTTATTGAGAAACACTAGGAGCATTTAAACTTAAAAATTAAATACATTAAAGCTTAAGAAATATTTTTTTGGAGGTGCTAGTCAGCCTTTTCTACAAAAAATTTACTTTATTTATATAAATCAATGGGAGTTTTGTCATTGTCTCTAAAAGAAGTAAAATCACAACCTACTTTAAGAACCTCTTAGTTATTAGACCATAGGGAATTCAAAACTGCTTTTCTCCTCATGCATAAAATCTTCAGTAATCTATAAAATACTATTTTCCTGTATACTGTAGACTTTTGACATGAATACTTGTATTTCAGAAGCAGTAACTGCACCAGCTTGGATTGAATTACACACTTCCTTCTAGTGCTTCTAGTTTGTGCTTGACAGTGCTAGCTCCTAGCAAAGTATCTCTGTAATGATCCTGACTGGGAAACCATTGTACGTCAATGAGTTACTGATCTATATAGTTGTTCGAATGACCAGAAAGGAGGATGTTCATCCACAGACAAGATCCGCACAGCCTGCCATGTGAACACCCATGTGGAGGCTGTCCAATGACACACAAAAACAGGGCTCCCAGCATCTGGAGAGATATAAGATTTACGTGTTATCTGTATTCCTCTTTTTACTCTGTCTTATTAAACCAGCTATTTTATTAAGCCATTTGTTGTCAGACCTTTCTTACTGAGATCCACAAAGAACCCTGCACCAACTCCCGCTCTCTCTTCACACCCCTCTCCCTGCCCCAGTGCAGAACAATTTCTCAGGGCTACTTTTGACTCATCTATCTTTTGTATTTTGTTCTTCTTCAAACTGAAATTGATTTGCAGAATGTTATGAGGCTGCTTAGCCCTTTTCCCCAGAGAAAACAGCCAAAAATCCTACACTTACAGAGCTCAAGTTCTGAGGTCATTTACTCTCAAAGCCAACAGTTTGAACTTGGGGCTATTTTCCCTCTCTGGGAAAAAAAAAAAAAGTATATTACTACACTATCGCTGAGGAAGTAGTACAGATTATAACTTAACCTGGTTCACTGAGAGTCTACAAAGACCACCTGGATGAAGAAAACTCAATTCAACCAGAAGAAGTGTTGGCAACCTAGAAGGTAACACTCTTCCAATAGTCAATGGGGAGACAACTAATAGACAAGGTGATATTATGGAATACAGCATTCAAGAACAAGCTATTCACTGTGTATCTTTTTCCTGAAAGGTTCACTTTGACCAAAGGGAAGATGGCTTCAGTGTCCAGCTTCTGATCGCATCTGAATTTACCCAATGTAAACTCCAGGAATGGCTGCTTTTTAGCAATGGGAATGCCATTGCAAAATGTATAGTTGATAAAGTTCCGGAAGGTTAGAGAATGAAGAATGCTGTGTAAAATCTAACAGCAGAATCCTTCAGGTTAGCCTAGAAGTCAATTAAGAGGATTTATTGGTTAACAAAAAACATTTCAGAAGAATTATTGTTTGGGGAGCTTCAAAATCAACCATGTTGACAGATGGTTTCATTTGTCTGAGAAAGGGCTCCTTCAGTACTGTGAGAAGGAGTAAGGAACAATGGCAAAATTGGCTCTGAGCCACTTGGCACAGTGGTTTGGTGTACACTGCTCTGTACTGCAGTGATGGAAGGACAGAAAGCTCTTAGAAAAGTAAGTGGACAGAATCAATCTCGTATGAGGCAGCCAAAGACCTAATTGTCATTTTCATCTGAAGATTTCTTCATTAAAAGAACTGATTCTCCCCGTTAAACAGCAGTCTTTGCTAATAAATGTGACTGGTTATATTCAAGTATTCATGGGGTAATACTGAAGCTGCAGATTTCCTTACTGAGAGTGTCCTGAGCAAGTAGGTATTAAATTAACTGCACTTTACAGACTGGGCCAGAAAGTCTTGCATATATAAGGATTCAGAATTAAGCTACAATCAAACTACACACTTTCCACTCACTGCAAATGATGATGGGCTTTAGAGAGCAGATACTCCTGATCTTACAATCTGCTCCATGGCCACTCTAATGCTAATGACATTGGGTCCTTAATGAGGCCAATGCCAGTACAGGATTCATCTGGAGTGATGAAGGTCAGCTGCATTACTCTCAACATGCCTTCTACCAGCAGAGAAGCCTGAGGGGAAAGGTAACAGCTCATCAGTGGCACAGATGTGCCTGCAGGAAAATGTTCCTCTGGTTATTTATGGTTGGATAAAGTCATTTACAGAATCTCAGTGGAGCCAAGAGGCCATAACCAGACTTGAGAATCTATTTGCTTTTTTAATTCTCACAGGGATTTCTGAATACTGTAACTATTTTGCATTCAGGAAATGTTCCCCCCAAAGAAAAAGTGGTTTCATCCAAACCCATTATTTGAAAGAGATTTGGGGGGGAGGGGATTTCTGCAGAGTATTTGCCACTAGAAAATCAGGGTGAAATGAACAATTGGCATGTGTTCAGTATAATCTGTCCATTTAGCTAGGGCAAAAGAAAGCTGGAACTATACAGGAGAATGGGATAAAAGAGACAACAACCCAGTGCCTTCAGCAGTCACCAAAAGTATCTCCAGCAAACATACGGTTTATTGTTAATGCTATTCAAGTAAAATATTCTGATGCATACTAAGGTATTTTTGGGACAGTTTCCCCTCAAAAAAAGAGGCTTCTGTATTTCCACTTTTTAACAGATGGAGGCCAAAAGAGTACATCAAAATCTCAACAGTTTCCGTGCAACTGAAATTTTCTTTACTAATCATTTCCACCAATGACTTGCAAGGATTTGTCTTTGATACGTGAGAACTGAATTTAATCAGAGGAAAGGAGTATGTGAACGTTAAGACGGACAAAGCTGAGATATTTCAGAGGATGCGCCAGAAAAAGACAAATAAGATGTAGAAAGAGAAGGAGCCAGCATGAATGAAGTGCAGGTTTGGGAAGCAGTGGTCTCAATTACTTTTTCTATCTTACCCCTTTAAACATCAATTATTAAGGATTCTTCTTATAGCCAAATGCTAGTCCTAGTATGTGATTTAACAATATTCTTTAAAGAATACATTGCTTAATTTTCATTAGGCTTTCTCTTTTCCACTACTGAAACAGTGCAAAGTGATCTTCCCTTAGATCACTTCGTATATTTAGGCCACTTCCTACACACAGGTGCATCAACATCGAATCATTCAAATTATCCTGATATTACTTGTCATACACAAAACAGAAGCTTGGTTTTAATTTACTGCTTCTGTAAATCATCTGTCTGGGAAGCATTATACACAAATTTAATCACCCCTGCAATTAAATGAATCACCATTTCCTTCAGCCAACACATCAGAAGACCTATCCTAATAAATAAATTGTTTTCTTGATTTCTGTATCAGTTGTGCATTAACTTTCTCTGAAATGCCAAAGTACGTCCTGACACCTATGCCATTTTATATAAGCAAATGATTTCTACCTTATTTCTCAAATTCTATAATCTAAAATACTGTCAAAATCCTCTATTAGATCCTTTTATTTGTAAATCCTTTACGCCTAATAGAATAATGTAAACTCATAAATAAGGCCATTTTGGTTTTCTACTATATAGTCAATCTACTTAGTCAGAAAGCACTAAATGGATCTATAGTCACAGTACTGAATAAGCAAAAAAAGAAACAAAAATTTTCATAAACAGGATAGATGTTGCATGTGTGTGCATAAAACACAGAGCTAAGTACCAATATTTAGTATTTTACATTTGGCATATACGGCCATGACAAACACTTTCATTCTCTGCATAATTCCAAACAATTCTGCAGGTTATTGTGATTATTCTAAACAGTGTTTAGATTATTGCATTGCTAAAATCATCACTAACATAAAAAAATTTCTTTTTTTTACATCTTTGAAACTTTGTGTGCAGTTCTGAATTGTGTTTAAACTTATTAATGATTTACTTATGCATTAAAAATTAAAATATGGACTTTTTAAATTGTTAATGATGACAGAGAAAAAGTAAAAAAAAAATCAAAACTAGATCTGCTTCATTAATGTAAATAGTAAGAAGCTTCCACGTGATTAAAAAAATGCCCTTAAATGAAGATTCTTTTCAGTAGAATGCATATTCATATTAGAAAACAAGCTGTTTATTTTAGATGAAATTTCAATGTTCATTTTCAGAGGAAAAATAAGCTTTTTTTACTTAATTTCCTAGTGGAAACCACTGTGGTAAATGACAGAATTTACAGAGGCATGAAAAGGGCAGAAGAAGTTGTGCATGTTAAAGAATACGAGAGGTTTTTGTAAGCATTCTTTCTGCAGTTTATATATCATATGCTCTACTACTTCAATAAAATGTTCAGTGGCCTACTTTTAAATAAAGATTTGAAAATGATAATGTAAAGCATAAAATATTAATTAATATATTCATTTAGTTTTTCAAGCAGCTTGCACAATGTTAAAATTGTGCAGCACATGACATTTCGACATACAGGCAGGATAGACTCCTCAAATGCATAAAATGTAAATGCACTTCCTTAGAGCAGAATACATGTTTATACAGAATGATGAAGACCCAGAATACAAAATGTGCCAGTGCACCTATACTTATTTTAGCTCTACCCCAAAATACACTAACAAATGAAGCAATCCAACTACTAATGAGCAGCTGTGAGTTGCACAAACCATCTCCGGACTTACTAAACTGGACATAAAGTTTTGCATACACTGCTTATAAACAAAGATGTAGGGAAGTGTAATTTTACTTTATCAATGTAACTTTCTGTGAGCACACTGAAAGCACAATGTAGTAACAGAATAACCTTCAATTAAATCAAAAAGTATTAAGATTTTAAATCTCTTCCAGGATTGCAGACACAGCATTTACTACAGGTTACCAATGGCCTCAATTTGGCAAGGCCTGAGTGCTTTGCTGAATAAGGACTTCAACAGATGCACAAAGTTTAGCTGTAAAATATTTTACCATGTATGGCCCATAATGAAGAATTAAGTGAAAATCAAGAATGCTTCTGATCTTTCAAATGTGTTTTTTGCTTGAAGTTAATAAAACTTCTTTCACATACGTTTTTTATGGCACAGACTTTCTATATTTTATTTCTTTGATTGCAGCCCTTTCAGCCATTAAATAGGCAACAACACAATTTTAACATTTCTCGCCATGCTTTGGTTCATATCTTGTTAGGTGATCTATGAAAAATTGCAAGTGTTCAAGAGATTAGTTATAATCAAAATAAGAGTCAAATATTAGTTCCTGAAGAGCAGTACTTGGGATTTTCTACAATATAAATTATAATCTAGGACACTGATTTCCTTGTAAGAAATATATTTGTAGAATACTTGCACTTTTCAAGTTTCCCTGGAGGATTTTGGTGAAATCTGGTACCTAGTCCACAGAGCCCTTAGTCCTTATTTGAAATAAAAATGGATTTTGACTCTTGTTCACAGCTGCTTACCTGGGAAATTTTAGCATACTTTGAACATAACTCAAAATCAAGTTATTCCCAGAAGCATTTGCAACTTTAATTGGATACTGACTGAGAAGTACACCTGTAGAAAGGTGAAAAGGCTAGCCTCTGTCACCATAGATGTGCTGGAGTCTCCATTACCCCAGATCAAATTTAGCCTTGTGTCAGTAGTTTGCATAAGAAGGGTGGATGATTAGTTACCTTGGGTCAAAGATGCAATGCTAAATTCCATGCTTACTTATGCCTTCTGCACATCACCTCTAAAGGTAAAATTTTCAGTGACCTTATCTATTGCTGTCAGTTGTCACTGTGAAGATCAATTTAGCTTTACGGCATCCAAAGCATCTTTTATTCCCTTTTGCTGCCACAGCACATCTCAACACGATTCTTTCATTGAGTGCCCTTAGGTCCCTAGTGGGCACTTAAGACTCAGGGCAACTGTGTAATAAAATGCAGTCTGACTGGCTGCAACCTAATGGCTCTCCTGCACTTCAGGGGAAAAAAAAAAAAAAGGAAAAAAAGAAAGAAAAAAAGAAAAAATCCTCACTTTTCTACTATCCAAAGCAAGATTGTAGGGGGCTTAACATTTTGGGGGGGTTTTATGAGAGAAAAAAAAAAGGGGGGGGAATAATAAATGTGAACAATGTTAATATCTAAGGAGTGCTAACAAAATTCAGAAAAAGGCTAATAAGCTGGCCACAAGCATTCAGTGCAAAATTGAATTCATTGCATGCAGAGTAAAGACTGTGATTTTAACTCAGTCATAAAAGCAGAACTAAGAAATCTAGGCCTTCAGACAAGAAGTTCTGATATTAGTTTAAAAGCTAGATAAGGTTATACCATGCAAACTCTCAGTTTTTAATATATGTTTGCCTTCAGCTCACCTGGCAGATCTGGCAAACAGAATTAGTTATATAAGCTATCTACCCAACATCTTCTCAAAGTCAAACAGAATAAGTAGTTACAGCACTTCTTCAGCATACACTTTTTAAAAAATTTATATACTATTCATTATTTTTATTGCCTGCAGGTGGTTGCTGGTATATGACAGCAAACTGAATGTGTTTTCTAAAACAGTTTTAAAATTCAAATATTGTTCAGTACTTAATAATATTATCATCTAGTTTGTTTTCGGCTTAAAAATTCAGGCTTCAAGGAGAAGCTGGAGGAGAGATGATGAACCCTTTAGCTTTTTAAAGAAAATCACTTAAGAGTCCTTGCTGTTTCTGCTTTGAAATTAGTTAAAGGGAGACTTAACACTAATAAATTACTCAGCACAATATGCAAAATTAAATGCCATTTACGCATATTTTAAACATTAACTTTCAAACTTCATTGTAAAAAGGTATAGTCACAGAAAAACAGGGGTAACAAAATATTTAATCATATGATCATTTAATGTTTTAAAATTATTAGCTTCAAAGGAAAGCAGTAGCTCTAAATAAGAGAATATGCTCTTTTATCTGATTTTATTTTAAACCTCAAGACCTGTATGTTCCTATGCTGCACTCATGGAAATTTTGCAAAATTAAGTTTATTCCTCTCAGTCAGTGAGTCTGCTTAAGCATTTATCTATGTATTTATATGTTTTCTAAGGAAAATACGTAATTCATTGGTCTACTGCAAGGTGACTGGAAGATTAAAGGAAATAGTTGTTGTTTAAGTATATATAT
>NW_009621447.1:0-2112 GCF_000690535.1 Cariama cristata | reverse complement strand
AAAATAACCTGCATTAATATTACATCTTAGTTTTTGCATGGCTTTTTCCAGTCTTGGCTTTCCAAATGTGGTATGTTGTAATCTTAATTAAATACGTAGCTTGGAAATTTAAAGTAAAGTAAAAAACTTTGTATAGTCTTATAAGAAAAGAAGTACAGTTGAGCCAGGTTTAGAACATGGTCACTTGCCTGAAAATGAAAATGGGCAATTTGTGACATTTATGAAGCCTATTTTTCCACGCCTTTTGAACTACTCAGAATGAAAGCTATGCTATAAAATTATGTTACCAGGCTAAAAAAATATCTTGGACTAATGTACTCAAGGTCCTGTTCTGTCATGAGACAATGGCCAGCTAAGTCAGTATTTATTCCTTACAAAAACGACAATGGTGTTGCAACTGAGCACAAAGTATAGAGTGTGGACCTTTATTGAAACAAGAAGATGATAACCTCTATTGTGTGATGTGTGGACATTTTTAGCCAAATGCAGTGACACAAAGTGGGATTTTTGTATCATCTGCCATCACAGCAGCACAAACGATACTTGAACGGTGTCTGATTTACAAATGGACTTCATCCTTTAAAAACCATCCTCAAAATGGAGAGAGTTGGGGAAACGCTAATCTAATCTGTTGAGTTTGTGTGCACAGATACTGACCTGCACTGTACCTGTTTTTAGGTCTTGATTCCACACCGTGTGTGCGCAAGTGATGGTTCCTATTCCGTATCCCACTGAATCCAGCAGGGAAACTCACCCAGGATGGAGGGGGCTGCGGCCAGGGGTTCCCCGGGACTTTGGTGAAATAGTAGGAAATAAAGAGCGGGGCTGAAGGACTGGGTTTCACAAAAGAAATGAAATTAAATTGCACAGAGTAATAATATTGGGAAGAGGCTGGTGAACGAGGGGATGATTTCTGCTGTTCACCCTCACTTCCTCAGGACAATAGCACCGTGAAGGACTGCGACTCTGCCTCCTGGTCCTTTCTGACTGGGGACAACACCGGGGGAATGCAGCGCTGATAAACACAGGATAAGGAAATCCTAACGTTATGTACATGGTGATGATCTCTGAACTGACCATTACCACTCCTGAAAGAAATGAAGAAGTTAGAGGAGGTGTTTGAAAGTGCCAGTTTAAAGTTCACTGGCACTTCACAAAAGGGAAAAGAAAACCAATTTAGAAGGAATTGGAAGAATATACAGAACAAATCAGGAATTAGAAGTGTCACATTTGCCCTAAAAAAACCCAAAGGTGTGCAGTTCTAATCTCCCCCATTCCAGAACAGACTGGGTAGAGTTAAAACGGGATCGAGAAAGTCAACATCAAGGATGTGAACTAGCTTCAGCAGAAGTAAATACTGAAGAAAAAATCTTAAGAGCGGGTTTATTATACAAAAAGGCAGGCAGCAAATTTCTAGGTAGTGTAAAGGAGGTGAGCATGACTAATGGAGGACATTAAATAGAAGAAATTAAATGAGGTATTTAATCACAGGGAAAGTGGGGAACTAATTGCCATGGGATGATTTGGGTACCCAAAACGTGGCCGGGGGAAAAAAAAAAACAAACCAAAAAAAGTACTACCCATATTCACAAATATATCTCTTAAAGGTGACACTAGGTAGTGTAAAGGAGGTGAGCATGACTAATGGAGGACATTAAATAGAAGAAATTAAATGAGGTATTTAATCACAGGGAAAGTGGGGAACTAATTGCCATGGGATGATTTGGGTACCCAAAACGTGGCCGGGGGAAAAAAAAAAACAAACCAAAAAAAGTACTACCCATATTCACAAATATATCTCTTAAAGGTGACACTTTTGTCACTGCTAGTCCTCGAACTGTGCACTGGTAGAAGCTCAGAGTTCATACCTGAGCTGTACTACTCCATGTCTGCCCTCTCAAACTCTTCCCAGGCTTCTGCTGTTAGCTATGGCTGGAGGCAGACCACAGGGGCTGCTTTTTTTTCTAGCCTAGCATAACCATGCTTACTGTTTTAGAACAAGAATTTGCCCTGAACTCAATGAAAACCATTGCTCTGTCTTTAAAAAGTCATCTGTTTTGCAGCTATTTTTAAAAATAGCTGCAGAACTTTTAAAAATTGGGATAAACATTT